>NW_025818793.1:0-2581 GCF_002878395.1 Capsicum annuum
AAAATGACCATCATGATGAAGCGCCAGGCTCTGAGGCCCTGAGTAGTGAAAATAGAGGTCTTACTTATCCGCTTTGCAAAGAGTGTGGTAAGAATCATCTAGGTGCATGTATGGAAGGAAGTGATGTATGCTTTGGGTATGGAAAACCAGGTCACAGAATGTGAGAGTGCAGATTTCTATCATGGAGGGTTAAGGAGTTGCGTCATCAAGGTACCAACAGTGGTCAGCATCAGAATAGACTTTATGCACTCCAGACCCATCCTAATCCAGAAAGTTTCCCTGACTTAGATTCTGGTATAACAACATTCTTTTATGTTCATAGTATGCATTGTTAGATCTCTTTCTCTCATTCAAGCATATGTTTCAATATGATTTAGCTAGTAAAGTCAGCAATTCAGTTTAGCAATCGAGCAGTCAGATTTTTATAGCTTATTTTCTCATCCTTGCATCTATTCATACAATCCAAAATCTCAAAGAATGTAACTATTTCAAGGTAGAACCTCCCAGTAGTTGCTAGTTCAGTTCATCTCATGCATCATGCATTAGTTTCAAACTCCCAAAGTTTAGTTATAATCTAGTTCGTTGATGTCCTTTTTATCGCCTAGTTTCTCCGTAAGGTAAGCGTCCTTAGAGGGACATAGCATCCCAAGGGGGAGATACCCTACTTTCTATTAATGCTCTTACGCCTTAGACCCTTTAATTTCTCTTTGCATAACGAATTCAGTCTAGAATAGAGGGTACTCATAAGTTGACCTTTAAGTTAGACCTCAGCTATAAGTTAAGTATTTAGAGGTTCAGTTCAGTTCATGATGTTTAGTCCATATGTCATGTAGCAGAATCAGTCATGTTTAAATATTTCAGTTCAATCATAGTGCCTTTACCATTGCATGTTCAGTCGCATATTCGTGAGTCAATTAAGTCATATATTCATACATCAGATATGTGTAGTCAACTTATCAGTACTTTTAGTTATGCATTCACATATCATGTCAGGTATATAATCATGCATCGGATATGCATGGATTCAACTTATTAGTTAAGAATTAGCTATGCATTCTCAGTTTGAGAAACTCAGCCATGAAATCATCATCAGTCATTCATGCTATATATGCGTCGTTTTATATTTTTTCCCCTCTCATGTAGTCATCATTCGAGGACGAATGTTTCCAAGGGGGAGATGTTGTAATAACCCAAAAAATCCAAAAAAATATTAGAGCCATGTACCTAGCTCATACATAGTAAATCATGATTCTTTTATAGTTTTATGATTAATTTAGAAGTATATTAAGGCTTCAAATAACTCCCAGCTATCAGACGAATCAAAACATTCCTTATCGATTGAATTCTTGATAAAGATATTGGAATAGTCAACTTTAAATGAGAATATCTCTCATTATGCTTGGAATTTTTGAGATCATGACAAATAAAAAGATAGATAACTGAATTATCTTTCCAACGATACCTATTTCGTCTAAATACGATATCGAAGCAAAGAGTTATCCCCATTTTATTCCAGCATATCAAGCTGAAAAATGATGATGTTTCTGACGGGCTATCACATTTCTGATGACCTTTTTGATGACGTTGTCACATTTTGATGACATTTATGACAACGTTATCAGCCCTGGGCAGAAAATCAAGAATTTGGACCCCTTTTATGATGACCATTCATGACGGCCTATCACGGACCTGACGGCCTCTCACGGATGGCGTCAAGTATATTTTTCTAGAAATTCAAGGGCATTTTTGCAATGGTATTTTGGTCATTTCCTTCACCTTCCATAACTTATAACCCTAAAGAGGCATAATTTATCCTATTTTTCTTCATTTAAGCATCTTAAAAACCATCTCTTACACTCAACCACAAGATTAGGGTTTCCATCAAACTCATCTCTCAAAAGCAAGATTCAAGCCTTTTTTCCAAAATAATCAGGAATTAAGTTTCCCAATGCAACAACTCTCCAGCAAATCATCAAGGTTTCCTTTCTAAGGTATGCGTGCGTTCATTCATGGACTCTTTTCGTCGACAAAGTTCAAGAACCCTATTCTAAAACTATATATTATGGTGTTCATGTTATAAATGGAATGTTGATCATGTTTATGTGTTGAATGATGCCAAGATAGAATATTTATGTGTTATTATGAACCTATGACATTATATGAGTTGAAAACATGTAATTTTGATTATTTATGATGAGTAATTGTAAGATTTACACCTATGTGTAAATTGTTCATGTAAGGTGTTTGATAAAATACCTAAGAGACTAGAAATCATGCATTATAGCAAAATTGTGACTAAGGGAAGGATTCATGGTAGGTCTCTATGATTCAATGTCATCCATGTTGATAATGTGTCTTATAACACTGTTGGATTACTCATGAATTAGTCTTATGGAATTATGCTATGCTTAGTTGCAAAACCCACTCATGTACAAGATGTAGAATACCCATGTGCTTCATGAAATTCCCCAAGTTATGATTTTATGGATTGTGGTTATAATATGTAATGAGCATGATATTGAAAGCTATACAAATATATATATGTTGTATGAAATTCCTTTCCATGAAATAGATTGTTGAG
>NW_025818794.1:0-1135 GCF_002878395.1 Capsicum annuum
TGTATGAAATTTCCTTCCATGAAATAGATTATTGAGAACCATGCTTAGTATGAAATCCCTTATTTATGATATTGTGGATTATGGACTCTACTCTTATGATCAAGTCAGTCATGTGTGTCAGTTTTCTTCCATTGAGTCCTGGGGGTACTTGTACCCAAAAATTTATAGCTGTGTGCCTAGAGCTATGTCATGTTTTCACGATACTCTCATTCAAGCCATGATCTATAGAATTCAGTCAGTCATGTGACTTAAGAAAACTCAATAATCTCAGTAGTTCAGTATGATCAGTAATCTCAGTGCTCAGTAACCTCAGTAATCTCAGTAGTTCAGTAATCTCAGTGATCTCAGTATTCAGTAATATCTGTAACCTCAGTATTCAAAGTCAATCTCAGTAACTTCAGTACTCTCAACAAGTCCTTAGAACTCAGTACTTTCCATTAGTCATCAAAATTCAGTAAACTTAGTTTAGCTCTGCTAAACAATACCACTAGTATCAATCTAGTTAATCAGTATCAGTTCAGCTAATCAATTCAGTTCAGTTATTCATTTCAGCCCAGTTATTTAGTTCAGTGTCTTTCAGATGGGAGTAGGATTCAACACCGAGCGAACCTAGGGGTGGGGACTCACCCACTAGATTAGAACTGAGATCCTTAGAAGCAATCCCTAAGTTTCAGAACTTGTAGCCAGCATAGGTTGAGACATCGCAGCCTATTATATGGGGGTAGATGAGGTGGCTTAACCTATTATATGATGGTTCCCACTGTTCTCACTAGAGTTACCTGTTATATGAACGTTGCTCACATATTGTCTTTACCAGTGGCGTGGTATTGAATCCTTCCAGTCACGGCAGAGATTGGACCCTAGTTAGCTTAGCTTGGGGTATGTCGATTAGATGAATACATCCCACAGTTTCAGTTATAGATTCAGGATTGTCAGATACAGTCAACTCAGTTCAGTTGTACAAATTCAATACTGTTAGAGACAATCAATCCTTATCATTATAAATAGACTTCAAGATCACCCATTAGAAAGGACTGATCTCAACTATAGTTAAACAGTATCAGAATCATCAGATTTAAAGATCACCTGCTAGATAGGACTGATCTCAAATTCAGTTATTCCATATTAAATAGAA
>NW_025818795.1:0-1186 GCF_002878395.1 Capsicum annuum
AGTGGATCCATGCAGGAGTTCACCATTCCTACTTGAAAATGGGAAGAATTGAACATGGACTTCGTGACGGGTTTTCCTCGAACTTATTAACAACACAATTTTATTTGGGTTATTGTAGATAGAATGACCAAGTTAGCTCATTTCCTTCCAATTCATACCTCTTATTTAGCTGAGGATTATGCCAAACTCTATATCAGGGAGTTGGTCAGATTACACGGTGTTCCATTATCTATTATTTTAGACAGAGGTACCCAGTTCACCTCTCACTTCTGGAAAGCATTCCAAAAGGGTCTTGGTACCTAAGTCCATCTTATTACATCCTTTCATCCTCAAGCAGATGGTCAAGCATAAAGGACCATTCAGATTCTTAAAGATATGCTAAGGGTGTGTGCAATTAATTTCAAGGGAAGTTGGGATGACCACTTACCTTTGATTGAGTTTGTATACAACAATAACTATCATTCCAGTATTAAAATGGCTCCATTCGAAGCTCTCTATGAAAGGAGGTGTAGATCTCTAATTAGTTGGTTTAAAGTTAGTGAGACCTCAGTCATAGGTCCTGACTTGGTTTTCGATGCCTTAGAGAAATTTTAGTTGATCAGAGAGAGACTCCGAGCTGCTCAGAGCTGACAAAAGTCTTATGCTGATGTTCGTAGAAAGGATCTCAAGTTTGAGACCGATGACTATGTCTATATCAAGATCTCTCCCATGAAGGAAGTGAAGAGGTTCGATAAGAAAGGGAAACTCAGTCCCCGCTATTTTAGTCCCTTTAGGATTCTTAATCGTTTAGGCAAGGTAGTTTATGAGCTTGAATTGCCTATAGATTTAGCCTCAGTTCATTCGGTCTTCCATGTATCCTTGCTCAAGAAGTGCGTAGGTGACCCAACAGTTGTAGTCCCTATTCAGAGCATTGATGTTCAGAACAGTCTCTCTTATGAAGAGATTCCAGTAAAAATCTTAGACTACCAGACTCGTCGATTGAGAAACAAAGAGGTCCCTCTAGTTAAGGTTCTTTGGCGAAATCAGTCCGTCGAGGGAGCTACTTGAGAAACAGAAGCAGATATGCGTGCCAAGTATCCTTACCTCTTCTCCGTCGATTTAGATCAAGCTCAAGGTAATAGTTTGCCTTAAGCTTATTCAGTTTCATATTCATGTTCCCATTATAAACGTGGTATCTACTACCATT
>NW_025818796.1:0-1223 GCF_002878395.1 Capsicum annuum
GCCACTTAGGAAGCAGAAGTAGACATGCGAACCAAGTACCCTCATCTTTTCTCTGCTAATTCAGACTTAGCTCGAGGTGACGATTTTCCTTAAGCTTATTGAGTTATATGTTCAAAATTCCAGTATAAAATTGGTATCAAGAATCAGTGCATAGCTTATCATACATTCATTAGTTCAGCTTATCAGTCTTGCATCAGATATGCATGTTCAATTGAGCTATATTCAGTTTAGAATTCAATTCAGTCCTAAAATCATGTGCTAGTTGAGAATGATCAGTGTATGCGTCATTTTATCTTTTCTCCCCTCTCAAGCAGTCATGATTCGAGGATGAATGTTTCGAAATGGGAGATATTGTAATACTACAAAAAATCCAAAACTATATTAGAGCCATCTACCAAGATCATTCATAGTACATCATGGTTCTTTTATAGTTTTATGAGTAAGTTAGATGTATATTAAGGGTTCAAATAACTCCCTGCTATCAGACGAATCAAAACATTCCTTACCGATTGAATTCTTGAGAAGGATATTGGTATAGTTAAATTCAAATGAGCATATCTCTCATTATACATGGAATTTTTGAGCTCATGACCTATCAACAGATATATAATTGAATTAGCTTTCCAACGATCCTAAATCCGATATCGGAGCAAAGAGTTATTCCTATTTTACTCCAGCATGTCAGGCTGGAAATAGTGTGACGACATTCGTGGTAGCTTACCATATTTGTGACGTCCTACCACGAAGGTCATCATCCTTAGGCAGAAACCAGCTCCTAAGTGACAACAATTTTGGTAGCTTACCATATTTTTGATGCCCAATAACGAAGGTCATCAACCTTAGGCAGAATCCAGCTCCTGTGTGACGACATTCGTGGTAGCTTACCACATTTATGATGCCCTACCACGAAGGTCGTCAGCCTTAGGAAGAATCCATCTCCTGTGTGATGACATTCGTGGTAGCTTACCACATTTGTGATGCCCTACCACGAAGGTCATCAGCCTTAGGATGAAACCAACTCCTAAGTGACAACATTCGTGGTAGCTTACCACATTTGTGATGCCCTACCACAAAGGCCGTCAAACTTAGGCAGAAACCATAAATTCCAGTTTTTGTGTGATGATATTTTTGATGGCTTACCCCATTTTTGACGCCTTGTCATAAATGTCGTCAGCTATTATTTTCAGCAACTGGGAATTTATTTAATAAGGGTATTTTGGTCT
>NW_025818797.1:0-1028 GCF_002878395.1 Capsicum annuum
TTGGAGGTGGGAAGAAGTTAACATGGACTTCGTGACTGTTTTGCCTAAAACTCATCATCAGCATGATTCAGTCTGGATCATTATAGATAGAATGACCAAGTCAGCTCATTTACTTCCAGTTCGTACTTCTTATTCCGTCGAGGATTATGCGAAACTCTATATTAGGGAGTTAGTCAGGTTACCCAACATTCCACTATCATCTCAGACAGAGGTACCCAGTTCACTTCTTATTTTTGGAAAGAATTCCATGATATTGTTGCGATATGGAATGACCATGTTATTAAAGCCATGCAAGTATATACATGTTGTGTGCATTCATGATCATGTGATAGTTTGTTGAGAATCATTCTTATTATGAAATCCTTATGATATTGTGAATTGTGGACTCAAATCTTGTGATCAAGTCATGTTATGTGTGTCAGTTTCCTCCTATCGAGTCCTAGGGGTACTTGTACCTGAAAACTATAGTTGTGTGCCTAGAGCCATGTCATGCTTCATGATATCCGAACTCAAGCTATGATTCCATAGACTTCAGTCAGTTATGTGACTCAGGAAAACCTCATGATCTTAGTCAGTTGTTAGATATCAGTAACATTCATCTAGTCAACAAAATTTAGTAAGATTAAGGTATGCACAGTCAATTATTCATGTCCAGTCCCTCTAGATAGGAGTAGAGGTTAGCACCGAGTGAACCCAAGGATGGGAACTCACCCACCAGTTCAGGGTGTAATTCTTAGTAGTCATCCTTATGTTCCAGAAATACGTAGCCAGCGTAGGTTAAGACATCCTAACCCATCAAATTAGGGAGGATGAGGTGGCTTAACCCGTCAGTTTAGGGTTCCCGCCATTCTCATTGAGTACCTGCCAGATAAGGGTTACTCACAGGCTGTCCTTACTCATGGCACGGTATTGACACCCCTCCAATCGGGGCAGAGATTGGACCCTAGCTTAGCCATAATGGCATACATGGGGCATGTCGGTTCAACACTACTTCCCACAGTTTCAGGATCAGTCTTAATAAAAGAACT
>NW_025818798.1:0-1432 GCF_002878395.1 Capsicum annuum
GAGCTCATAAGCTACCTTGTTGAATCGACTGAGAATCTTAAAGGTACCGATATATCGGGGACTAAGTTTCCCTTTCTTGCGGAATCACTTCACTCCCTTTATGGGATAGATCTTTAGATAGACATAGGCACCAATCTTTAACTCGAGGTCTTTTCTATGAACATCTGCATAAGACTTCTATCGGCTCTAAGCATCTCGAACACTTTCTTTAATTAACTGGAATTTTTCTAAGGTGTAAAATACAAAGTCAGGACCTATGACTGAGGCCTCACTAACTTCGAACCAACTAATTGGAGACCTATATCTCCTACCATAGAGAGATTTGAATGGAGCCATCTGAATACTAGAATGATAGCTATAGTTGTATGCAAAGTCAATCAATGGTAAGTGGTCATCCGAACTTCCCTTAAAATCGATTACACATGCCCTTAGCATATCTTCTAACTTCCAGATGGTCCTTTCTGCTTGACTATCTGTCTGAGGATGAAAGGATGTACAAAAATGAACTTGGGTGCCAAGACTCTTTTAGAATGCTTTCAAGAAATAAAAGGTGAACTGGGTACCTCTGTCTGAGATAATAGATAGTGAAATACCATGCAATCTGACCAAGTCCTTGCTGTAGAGTTTGGAGTAATCCTCGACTGAATAAGAGGTATGAACTAGAAGAAAATGAGCTAATTTGGTCATTATGTCTATAATAACCCATACTGAATCATGTTGACGACGAGTTCGAGGTAAACCCATCATGAAGTCCATGTTTACAACTTCCCACTTCCAAGTATGAATACTGAACTCCTGCATGGACCCACTAGGCTTCTAATGCGCTATCTTAACCTTCTGACATGTAGAGCACATAGAGATAAACTCTGCAATGTCTCTCTTCATCCCACTTGACCAATAGATTTCTCGCAAGTTGCGGTACATATTTGTGTCCCCTGGATGAATAGAGTAGCGCGCACTATGTGCTTCTAAAAGAATTTGCTGGATTGTCATCAACACATAGAACACAGAGACGACCCTGACTACACAAAACACCATCTCCCCCTTGGGAGAAAACCTCTACTTTCTGATCTTTGACTGACTCTTTCAACTTGACAAAGCTGGGATTTCTATCTTGCTTTTCTTTCACCTCAGAAACTAAAGATGATTTTGAACTACTCTGAACCCATATATCACCCTATGATGAGTTGTCTAGTCTGGTAATCTGATGGACTATATTGATTAAGCGAACGCCTAGTCTGGTAAGCTGATGGACTTCTTGAGCTAACTTCTTCTAACTGTCCTCAACATGAGAAACACTACTTATGGATAGTCTACTGAGAGCATTGGCCACCACATTGACCTTGCCCGGATGATAAAGGACACTGATGTCATAATATTTTAAGAGCTTTAACCACCTTCTCTGACAAAGATTGAGATCTTTCTAAGAAAA
>NW_025818799.1:0-3378 GCF_002878395.1 Capsicum annuum
AATATCAAGAATCAATTGATTAGAAATCATTTTTATTTTTTCTTGGACTTTTACTGATTTTAAAGTATCAAAAATATTAATACTCATTAGTTCCAATTGTAAAAAATTAATTTGTTTTTGTTTCATATTGATAAGGGTATTTATATCTCTTGTTACAGGATGAGTAACAAAAGGATAAGAGATTTGTTTATTCTTATAAGTAGCCTTAAAACCATTTACATCAATATGTGTATAAGGATAGATAACATTTATAAAAGGTGTTCCTAAGATAATAGGAGGATATAACTGATTTTTTTACTAAAAAGAAGAAATGAGGAATGCAGAATTTATCTCGACATACATGAGTATTTGGTAATTTATAGTTGATATCAAGAGTATGACCAGATGCAGATTTTACTATGTGAGTAGTTTTTTTCAAAATACCTGGTTGGAATTAGTCCTTATTGAATACAACTAACATCAGCACCACTATCAATCATAGCAACATTAGTGACAGAAAATTCCTTATTTATCAAAACAGTGTAATTTATATACCATTTATGAGCTGTAACTATTTGCATCATCCCCAAGAAATAATCCCTTTTCAAATCTTCTGTTGGACTAAGTTTATCAATTTCATCATTTTCAGAGTATTCCAAATCCTTATCTTTTCCTTTTGAGGTAAAAAAAGTTTCAGGGATTTCAATAATCTTTTCTTCAATTTTCAAAATTCTATGATCGGAGATCATCTGATTTTGTTTTAAGGAAACAATTTCCCTTTTCAATTGTTCAACTTCGATTTTTAAATCATTAGATGTAGTATCTCTACCTGGGGTTTTACTCAACGCAAGACGTCGATTAACTTCGGCTAAGGAATAAGACATGTGATGATTATCAAAAGAGTTATCTTTAGAAATACTAGTATTAGCAGGAGTTTTTTGAGTAGCAAAATTAAGGATTTTTTCACGCAGTTTTTCATCAGTAACTTCTTTTAGTAATTCGAGAACATTTTCAGCAGTAAGAGTTTGAACATTTAAATCAAGATCTTCGAATTGCGCTTGAAGTTTATACATCATTTCATCACAATTGCAAACATCATTATCACAGTCATTACATTTATTAACCTGATCGAGCTCACTATCAGAATTACGTAATTCAAAATCATCTTCAGATGTAGAATCAGATTCGAAATCAGAGGTATATAATAAATTATAAACTTGGTCATGAACTTCTTCAGAAAGTCCTAAGGACTTGAGTTTTTGTAATTTGCAGTTTGGAGCTATATGGCCATACTGGTTACACTTATAGCATTTAATTTTGGCTAATTCTCTTTTGGATCTATTTTTCGTGAATCTGGTAGACTTACGAAAGGATTTTCTAGTTTCACGTTCTTCCTTGGTTCTATGCCTATAACGTTTATTTCTATAGGATTTATTAGGCTTGGAATATCTTTGGAGTTTTCGTACGAAGGGTTTATCTATACTAAATTGCTCACAAAAGTCTCCTAATTGGGATTTTTCTCTGAGTTTATCAAGCTTAATTTGTCTAGCTAATTTCAACTCGTTGCAAAGGGCTAAGCCTTCTTGAGTACAAGCTACAATAAGCTGACCATAAGTTTTTTCTGAATACTGGACTTCTCCATAAGATCCTCTAAGAGATTTTCTAACTCTTTCATCAAATAAAGGTGGAAGGCCATCAATGAATTTAGCTTTCCAATGGTCATACTTACTTTCGGGTAAATCCATAACCCTATTAAGAAAGGTATCTTTATACCATCTAAATTCGCCTAAGTGTTTACATTTTAAACCATTAAGAAGGGTCCTAATGTTTTCATACAGATTAGTAAATCTTCCTCCAAAATGTTCAATAATTGTAAGCATAAGGGTATAGACAACATCTGAACGTCCTGCCCAAAGAGGTCGGCCTAGATTATCTTTCTCGGGTTTATCATTGGTGGCATTAAAAATAGCCTCGCGTTTATCATCGTCCAAGAAATTATCCCACCAGCCTTAAAGTTGGCCAGTAAATCCCGCAACAATTATTTTACAAATTGTTGGGTCGGTGCAATTGGCCCGATTTTCTGGCGAAGCAGTGGCTGTGGCAATAGTAGCATACATGGACATACGATGGATGAGAATAGAGATTTGTCAGTCAGATAATCCGTCAATATTCCATTCATAAATGGTTTCTCCACTATAAGAAGTATTTGTCTGATTCCATTCCCTTTCCTCTATCAGAACATCTTGAGGAGTTGGGCGTGGATAATATGCAGTAGACATACGGGGAATATCAGCGTATTTCTTTCCCGGTTGTTTCTTAATATTACCTTTTAGCTTATTTAGCTCGGAAGAGATTACATCTCCAGTATTTTGAGTAGACTTAATATTATCAGCAAAATTAGACTCAAGATTTTGTACAAAATCATCAGAAATATTAAGAGGTTGAATGTTTAAACGAGAGAATTTTTTATCTAAGAGTTTCTCTAATTGATCTAATTGAGAAACTTTTTCAAATCCTTCTATTTCAGGAGGTCTTTGAATACAAGGTTTTGATAAAATATATCCTTCTTCATCAGTGATTTTGGAAGTAGAAGGAATGTTAGAGGAATTCATCTGCGTGCTAAGTTTGTTAACTAACTCAATTAATTCGTCAAGTTTTTTTTTATCAAGAGAGGAAATGTGTTCTCCTAAAACCTTAACATAAAGACTCAAATAATTATTTTGGACGATAAGGTTATTTATTTCAGAAATAGTAATTTTTCCCACATCTTCACTGACAAACTTTTGAAAAGCAGAAAAAGTCATGCCAGTATTATTGGGCAATATAAAGGAATACTGAGGAGGATAGAGTGCTTGAGTAATTGTGCCATCAGAATTTTGATAAGATCTTTCGATTATTTTGACATATGACGGTAAATATGCAGACATGAACCATGGTACAAAGAAAATAATTTTATTATGTAAAGCATAAATTTCATAGAATTCTTTCGAAATATTTCGTAATTAATCAGGAGTATAAGTTTCAAAAAACCATGTCCTAAAGGTTTTCCATTTTTCAGAAAAAAATTCTTTCTGAATATATTTTCTTGCCTGAGAACCAGGACTAAAATCAATAAGTTGTGTCATCATGGTTAAACAGAATTGATGTCAAAATCCATTTCAGATGGGGTAGGATTTTCATTATCAAAATCTTGAACTATATTAGTTTTTGAGTTGATTTTTATCTTTTCTACACCTTTAGGTGTAGTATGCGAATTTGCAGAATTAATAGTATGCAAAGATGCCGCTCGATTCCTAGCTGGACCATACTGAGGTTCTATAGGAGAAATATGATGAATAGAAGGAAGTCTTCGTGGTATTGAGAAAGAATTTCTATAGACTGGGGGATTACTATCAAATT
>NW_025818800.1:0-1435 GCF_002878395.1 Capsicum annuum
TAATATTTAAATTCTCTAGCTTCACCCAATAGTATTTAATAGTTACAAAATAGCTTCTCTAGACTGGATCCAAAAAATAGATTACTTCCTCTACAAAATACATACCCGAATTTAAATTCAAATAAAATCACTGAAAACAAATCTAACAATCTGTTTAAACTTCATAGATGAAAGGAGTCCATGAATGAATACTATTCATACCTTAGTTCGTGATTTTGTCAAGATTGACGGTGAAACTTTCTTGGAATTGGATCTTATAGAAAAGCCCTAGCTTGTTCTTGAGAGGTTTTGGAGAGAAGAGAGCATATTTTGGGTGAAAAGTGGCTGAATCACATGTTAAATGGCTTAAGTAGGGGTGGGAAGTTGACCCTTTTAACCTGGACACGTCATTTAATTTCAGTAAAACTTTCCCAAATTGAACCCCTGGCGTGATGCAGCGCTATCACATCGTGTCACTAGAATTTGACAATTGGGAAACTGAGGGATGACGTGATGCGGAGCCATTTTGTTGCCCCTTCTTTTGTGACCTAGAACTTTGCCGTGATGCGGAGGAAATCGCGCTAAGACACTATAAAAGGAAAATTATGAATTTGGGCCCAGGCGCGACGTGCCATAATCGCGGACCCCTACTAGAATTTTTCAAATTCCATTTTCTCTTGTGGCGTGGTACGCCCCTGACTAATATGGCACTATTTTTTGATGGGAACTTGAAATAGTCATAACTTCTAACCCAGTTATCGAATTTGAATGAATCTTATGTTGATGGAAAGCTTATTGAACTTCTCACATGACAAAGAGTGAAAATCTTTAAAATTCCTCATGGAATGATCTTTATTCAATTTATAAGATAATTCTAGACATTCTTGAGATGAAATTAGCTAGGAAAATGTATAGGGTACTACAGTAAGTCTAAGGAAGACTGTTACCTCAAGCTGAGTCTGAGTTTGTAGAGAAAAGGTGAGGATACTTGTTCTGCATATCTGCTTCTGCTTTCCAAGTAGTTCGCTCAATAGACTGGTTCTGCCAGAGAACCTTCACCAAGGGAACTTTTTTGTTCCTTAGTTTTCAAATCTGACAATCAAGGATTTGGACTGGAACCTCTTCGAAAGAGAGATCATTCTGAATATATACGCCCTCTAAGGGGACTACAACTTTTGGGTCACCAATGCATTTCTTCAGAAAGTAGAAGTGGAATACTGGGTGCACTGAAGCTAAGTTTGAAGGCAACTTAAGCTTGTAAGCTACCTTTCTGAAATGGCTTAGAATTCTATAAGGACCAACATATCGGGGACTGAGCTTTCCCTTCTTGCCAAACCCTTTCACTCCCTTCATGGGAGAGATTTTAAGTATACAAAATTGCCAGTCTCAAACTCGAGATCATTTCTCCTCATATCTGCGTACGATTTCTGTCGGCTCTGGGTTTCCCTAAGCTTTT
>NW_025818801.1:0-1901 GCF_002878395.1 Capsicum annuum
AAAAAAACTCACTGATATAGAATTTGGCATAATCCTCGGGTGAATAGGAGGTACGGACAGGAAAGAAATGAGCTAATTTGGTCACCTATCTATAATGACCTTGATGAATCATGCCAATGATGAGTTAGGGGAAAACGTGTCACAAAGTCGATATTCACAATGACCTAATCCTATTGTGATTGAAGAGCGGAGATTTTTCTTAGGCGCTGACCACTGGTTGCGCTAGAAGTGGCACTTTACTGATTTGGGTGATCAGACTGAACTGGGGAATGGCTTTGCTGACCCTAAAATACTAACATGGGACAATCTCTAACTCTGTGGCCTGTCTTGCCTTATCAGAAACACACATCACTGCGAACTCTACAAATACCTTTATAGTTCTTACTACAACTCTGACAAAGAGGATCGGTGTAGGCATTGCTAACACTGCCCTGAGACTTAGATCCTGGCGCTCTATCTCTGTCACCATCCCTGAACTTAGGAGCTAAAGCATTGGCTGAGGAAGGAGATGGAACAAATGACTTTAGACAGAACTGAGAATGCTTACCACCCTTTGACTTAGGTTGATAGATGTTAAAGCTACCAGTTCTAGCTCAATTATTCCACTTCTCTCTCCTCTTAATCTTCTGCTCTTCTAGCTGTTGAGCCTTAATCCTAATTCTAGCTATGTCTATCTCACTAATCAATATTATGGATCTTCTCTCATTTACCACACTATCATTCACCCTAAAAACAAACATACTCTTCTTGGTCGTGCAATTACCAGCACATGAGGAGCATATCTGGATTATTGATTAAACTTAAGAGAATACTCATTCACTGTCATGTTTCCCATCCTGAAGTTGAAAAATTCTAAAACTTTAGCCTTTCTCATCTCTAGGGGAAAGAATCTTTCAAGAAAGGCAGTGGAAAACTCCTGCCACTAATAGGCCCTGCATCTACAGCCCTCTAAGTTTTCCTCAATTTAAAACATGATTGAACCACATTCTGTAATTGATATGCAACTAGCCTAGCACTCTCACTATCGGTTACCCCTATGATATCCATAACCTTCTAAACCTAGTAAAGGAATTCCTGAGGATCATCATCTATCTTAGACCAGAAAAGGATGGTGGATTCATTTGGGAAAAGTCTCAAATCCTAGCTGTGGAAGTATTGGCAACAAGATTTGCAGGAACAATAGCTGACCGTTCATTCTGAGCAGCAACTGAGTTAGCAAGAGTAGTTAATGGAACTATGAACTCTACACAGGAGACATGTTCATCCAACAGATCTGGTTAGATGGGCTGAGGGGCTAACTGATTTCCATTTCTTATTTTGGAAGGCATATTCGGTAAATGAAAAGGGAGAAACAGATTCGACTGAGAGTTAAATTTGAACTCTTGCCCACTGGAATGACATGAATACTGAAAGAAGGGAAAGTATTCCTAAAATATCTTATAGCCTCATATATATAAATGTGGCACGCAACACATCCATTCACAAGACTCTACTAGATGCGGATTTCATACTTCCTAGGACTCTATTTATCTTTAGGCTATGGTACCAATTTTGTAACGCCCCAAATCTTATACCTGTAATGCCACATGGTGATCATGACCCTGAAGTACCAAAAGTTAACCCATGACTGATATCTGTAATTAAGCACGGAGTAACATACTATATATAAGCAGAATAAAAGAATGAAAGGCCATAATGTTCAAATATCTGATCAAACATAATGTCTAGAGATATGGTATATCAATACCAAAACAACTGAAATAATGTCTGAACATGCTAGTCTGAAAGCCTCTAAACTTTCTGAATAAGAATTTGATAGGATATGTCCCCAACTAATAGTCAAATAATAACATTCTCGAATGATAAGGACTCACTGTTAGTCTATCTACTGAATGGCTGAT
>NW_025818802.1:0-1276 GCF_002878395.1 Capsicum annuum
TGAACCTTTTCTAAGGTGTCAAATACCAAGTCAGGAGCTACCACTGCAGCCTCACCCACTTCAAACCAACCATGGGAGATCTATATATCCTCCCATAGAGCACCTCAAATAGAGCCATCTGAATGCTAGAACAATAGTTGTTTTTATATTCAAACTTAATCAAAGGCAAGTGGTCATCCCAACTACCTTTAAAGTGTATCGCACACAGTCGTAGCATATACTCTAAAGTCTGAATAGTCCTTTCTGCTTGACCATCTGTTAGAAGGTAAAAGGCTATACTGAGGTGGACTTTAGTACCAAGAACCTTTTGGAAGGCTTTCCAGAAATGAGAGGTAAACTGGGAACCTCTATCTGAGATTATAGATATTGGAACTCTATGAAATCAAACCAACTCCCTGACATAAAGCTTGGCATAGTCCTCAGCTGAATAAGAGGTATGAACTGGTAGAAAATGAGCTGATTTGGTCATCCTATATACAATGACCCAGACTAAATCATGTCGACGATTTGTACGAGGTAAACCCATCACAAAATCAATGTTCACCTCCTCCCACTTCCAAGTGGGAATACTAAACTCCTGCATAGACCCACTGGGTTTCTGATGTACAATCTTAACCTGCTGACATGTAAAGCACCTAGCTAAAAACTTTGTGATGTCTCTCTTCATACCACTCCACTAATAGATCTCCCACAAATCATGGTACATCTTAGTGGCCCCTGGATGAATAAAGCAACGCGCACCATGCGCTTCTGTAAGAATCCATTGTCTCAGGTCACCTATACCTGAAACACATAGTCGATCCTGACAATGCAATACACCATATCCCCCTTGGGATAAAATCTCTATCTTCTGATCTCTGACTGATTCTTTCAACTTAACTAGGCTAGGATCCCTATCCTGCTTTTCTTTCACCTTGCAAACCAGAGATGATTCTAAATTACTCTATACCGATACACTACCTTCTGCTGAATTGACTAAGCAGACATCTAGTCGAGCAAGCTGATGAATTTCCTGAGCTAACTTTTTCCTACCATAATCCACGTGAGTAACACTACCCATAGACATCCTACTTAGAGCATCAACCACTATATTGGCATTACCCTTATGATACAGTATACTCATGTTGTAGTCCTTCAATAACTCCAACCACCTTCTCTGATGAAGGTTTAGGTCTTTATGAGAGAACACATAATATAAGCTCTTATGGTTAGTAAACATATCAACATGCACACTATACAAATAGTTCCTCCAAATCTTTATGGAAAATATTACTGC
>NW_025818803.1:0-1280 GCF_002878395.1 Capsicum annuum
TCATTATATTAAGGGAGTTATGATCGTTCAAAGTTGACCCAAAAAATTGGCTGGCCTCAGTAGTTTGTGTGCAGGAAATTTTCCTGCACATTTACTATTCCCAAATATTCCGGCCACCGTTTTGTAGTTTCAAATGTGCTCGATTATATTCGAAACCTATCTGTTTTGTAAAATCTTTATATCGTTGGAAAGCTTATTCAATAACCTTCGTGTGGAACCATCGACGGGCAAATTACGGTATAAATAAAATAAAATAAAATTAATTCCATATAAATAAGACCAATACACGTACTTGAATACGCCAATACACGTACTTGAATACGGGGTGTTACATATGTATATGCCTGTATGTGTACATGGGAATTGATTTTGGATTGGTTTTGGAATGATGGCATTACTTTATCCCTTTATCGCTGAGTTACATGCTAGGGCTTAACCTACTAACCATCTCTGAAAGTTGTATCCCTATACAATGCAGGGAGTGGAGACACTTCTACTTTTCCTACAGAGTGATAGGTTATTCTTGAATTGTTCATGTGTTAGTTTGAAATGGTCAGCCTCCTTGTTTCAAAGGGGTGTTAGTTCTTGGTTTACCTATTATCATAGACTTTTCTTTAGACTTGATTTTGGCTATCGTTGGGGGCATATCCCGACGGGGACTATATTTGGTTTGATTATAGAGGCTTTATGGATTACTTTTGATTTGGCATTATAGTTTTTATTCTTAGACTCTTTTGAGATTACATTTATCCTAGTTATAAGTTTGAAATTCATCCACTGCTAGATAAATTGTCATTCTTTTGGCTAGGAAATGGGGGTGGTCTCTGGTCCTCGGTGGACTTGAGATACCCGTCATGGCCACACTCTGGTTGGGGTCTTGACAAAGATTGGTACCAAAGATGAGGTTCAAGGTCAACTAGGTGTTAGAAAGATATGTCAAGTAGAGTATCTTTTATGGGTGTGTAGAGTTCCACCCTTATAAGAGAGAGGTAACGAGACTTTTAGGAGTGTTTTCCTTTCTCATTGTTCTATTTTTGAGCTATGGAGTCTAATATCTTGAATCTTCTATAATTACTATTTGCTCGCATTTTAGATTATGCCTCTTAGATGATATAAAGCTCGTGGATTTACTTGGACATAATCCATCCTACTTATAGGCTACAAGCTTGGTGTAGTGTAACTGCTTCTAATTGCCCCTATAGAGTTCCACCGGTCTCTACTAATCTTTTTTTAAAGGGTGGTACCCATGCTTAGTCACCCCTAGGAGATATTTCTTACAT
>NW_025818804.1:0-7462 GCF_002878395.1 Capsicum annuum
ATTTTATGTTTAAAAGTCATGGGAAAGATGAAAAGACCAAAACAACCTCAACCCAAGTGAAAAAAATAAACCGCATGAAAATTATGCCTTAGCGTGGCATGCCAATATCGAGGAGGTCATTTTCTATGCACACCATATCATGGAGGGTAACCTCTATGACATGGTGAAAATGCAGATGGTCACCACTTTACCTTTTTGAAAATTCCAAAACCTTCCCTAACACCCTTTTAACATCCCTAAATACAATTTAAGTGAAAAATCGATATTTTCAACCCTGGAAGGTCAAAAATAAAATGATGAAAATTTTAAGGGTCTTACATTATCCCTCCTTAGGATTATTCATCCCTGAATGATGACTTAGGACACTATAAGCACGAGAATAGCAAGAATGCACCAGACTCAAATTAAAAACTCGAAAGATGACAAGATAAAAATGAAATTCTTACCTTGCGAGCTTTTATCCAACCCCAGGAATAAGAATGGTTATTTAGCCTTCATATCTTCCCTATCTTCCCATGTAGCCTCTTCTACCTTTAGGTTTCTCCGAAGGACCTTTACTGAATCTACATCCTTGGTCCTCTATCTACAAAACTACCTATCCAATATCTCAATTGAGACTTCCTCATAAGACAAAGCATCTGTTACACCAACATCCTCAATAGGATCTATCAAGGAAGGATCGCCTACACACTTTTTCAGCATGGACACATGAAACAAGGGATGAAAAGAACTCAAACCCACAGGAAAGTGCAACTTATAAGAAACGTTCTTGATTCTCCTAAAAATTTGAGATTGGCCAATGCAATAGGGGCTAAGTTTCCCCTTCTTCCCAAATTTCATGACTCTTTTCATAGGAGAAACCATCAAAAATACCCAATCACTCACTTCAAACTCTAAGTCCCTTCGCCTCACATCTGCATAGGACTTTTGGTGCCTTTGAGCAATTTTAAGTCTTTCTCTAATCTCTTTCACCTTCTCCATGGCTTGGTGAACTATGTTAGGACCAAACAACCTAGTCTCACTAAACTCAGACCACCCAATAGGAGACCTACACCTCCTACCATAAAGAACCTTACAAGGAGCCATGTGAATACTTGAATGATAACTATTATTATTATATGCAAAATTAATATGTCATAAATGATCAACCTAACTGCCCTTAAAATCAATCACACTGGCCCTTAGTATATCCTTCGAGGTCTGAATAGTATGCTTCACTAGTCCATCCGTTTGAGGGTGGAAGATGTGTTAAGGTTAACCTATACCCAAGACTTTTTTAATCAAATGCTAAAAGTGAGATGAACCTACATACCTCGATCTAAAATAATAGACACTAGCACACCATCCAGCTTCACAATCTCCTGAATGAACAACTTAGCGTAATCACTCCTGAGTAGTTGGTCCTCACAAGAAAAAAGTGAGCAAACTTAGTCATTATATCCATAATGATGGAAATTGAATCATACTACTTTCGAGACCGTAGAAGACCCATAATGAAGTCCATATTGGTCATCTCCCACTTCGATATAGGATACTCTATCAATTCTACCAGACCTTAAGTGTTCAACCTTAACTTGCTGACAAACCATACACTTAACAACAAAATTTGCTACATCCCACTTAATATTGCTCCACCAATAGATCTCCTTCAAGTCATGGTACATCTTAGTAAAAACTGGATGAAGTGTATATCAGAACTCATGAGCCTTAGTTAGAATCCTTTCCCGTAGCCCATCAATATTAGGAACACACAATCTACCTTGGTACATCAGGATACCATATCTCTCAATCTCAGATGCCATAACCTTTTGCTGACCCACATTATCTTTAATTTGCATAAGCAAAGGATCCATAACCCGCTATACTAAACCGCAGCACCAATACACAATTAGACCACTTATTAAACAATGACTTATCCATCCTTAAAGTTCAAAAGACAAACTCCAAAATTATCCAACCAGTGGATGTCCTTCATAATCCTCTTTTTGTCTCATCAACATAGTATAAGCTCCCCATAGATAACCTGTTAAGAGTATTAGCAACAACATTAGCTTTACTCGAGTGGTAGTGAGGATTTATATCATAATCCTTGAGCAATTTAAACCCCCTCATTTTCCTGATATTTAATTCGTTCTAAGTTAACATATACTGCAAGCTCTTATGATCCTAATAGATATCCATATCTACCCCATACTGATAATGTCTCTAAATTTTCAAAGAAAAAACCACAGCCGCCAACTCTAAATCATGAGTTGAATAATTTCTTTCATGAACATTAAGTTCCTTGGAAGCGTAGGACACAACCTTACTATGTTACATCAAAACACAACCTAATCCTACATGAGAGGAATCACAAAACACAACAAAACCATTAGTACCCTAGCGAAGGGTCAAAGTTAGCACAGAAGTCAGCTTATCCTTCAAATTCTTAAAAATACCCTCACAAGCATCGAACTATAAAAACTTGACCTTTTTTTGAGTCAATCTTGTCAATGCAGCATCAATAGAAGAGAAAATCTCCATAAACCTCCTATAATACCCAGCCAAGCCTAAGAAGCTCCTAATATCGGTTAGAGTCGTGGGTCTAGGCCATCTTTTAACCACCTCAACTTTTTGTGGCTTCGTTATTCCCTCACTAGAAACAACCTGCCTTAGAAAACTCACAACATTTAACCAAAACTCATGCTAAAAAAACTTCGCATACAATATCTAGTCCTTAAGGGTTTACAACACAATTAGGAGATGGTTGACATGATCCTTCTTACTCTTAGAATACACCAAGATATCATCAATAAACACTATCACAAACCAGTTTAAAAACTACCTGGAAACTCAATTCATTAGATCCATGAAAGCAGTTAGAGCATTAGTCAACCCAAATGAGATAACCAAAAACTTATAGTAACCATACCGGGTTCAAAAAGTAGTATTGGGAATACTAATTTCCCTAATTTTCAACAAATGATACGCCGAACGAAGATCAATCTTAGAGAATAATTTATCACCCTGAATCTAATAAAAAAAGATCATCAATCCTGGGAAGAGGGTACTTATTCTCCACTATCACCTTATTCAACTGACGGTAATTTATACACATCCAAGGATACTCGTCTTTCTTACGCATAAAAAGCACAGAAGTACCCTATGGGGAAACACTATTACTATGAAATCCTTATTAAGAAGATCTTTTTACTACATAATGAGAAATGTAAATAGGACGGGTATCCGGTAGAAGATGAATTCTAAAGTCTATTTCCCTATAGGGGGAATTTCAGGAAGATCATCGAGAAATACTTTAGGAAACTTACTAACCATGGGGACAAATTACAATGAATGACTTTTAGAGTTAGAATCCTTAGCCCAAACTAGATGATATATACACTTTTTTGAAATCAATTTCTGAGCTCTAATATAAGAGATGGACCTTTCTTTTGCACTAAAGAACTTTCCTCCCATTCAATTACTGGCTCATTAGAAAAGTGAAAACTAACCTTTCGGGTCCTACAGTCCAAAGACGCATAACATAAATGAAGCAAATCCATCCACAAGATCATATCAAAATCTACCATATCCAACTCTATCAAATCAATGAATGTCTCTCTATGAAAGATAAATAACACACAACCCCTATAGATATTTCTAGACATAATAGAATCACTCATCAGTGTAGATACTAAAAGGGGTTAGAAATACTCTCTAAACCAAAACCAAAATGCACAGCCACATAAGGGGTCATATAAGAAAGGGTAGACCCTAGGTTAAAAAAATAATACAAATCATGGGATAAGAGTTGTAACATACCAATAACAATATATAGAGATGCCTCAGATTCCTGGTGAGTAGCAAGTGCATAGAGGCAATTTTCGCCAGTGCCGATACCCAAAGTAGTGCACCTTGGCACAGGAGCTAAAGACATTCTTTTGTGCCTTATTTTTCTCACAAAAAGCGAGATTAAATAAGACAACTCTTTTTGGAATTATTAAGGAATGTGAAGAGTCACCATCTAACGTATTATGGTACGTTACAGAACCATTCTTGGTTAATTACGAACCTATTTTCTTATTTAGTCTTAGTCTATCAAAAACTAGGGTAAGGGTTAAAATTCCCTCTAAAGAAAGGTGTTAGGAACCTTTCGAGGTCCACAAATGTGGTTCCCGGCCAAATTTGTATTTTGCATGGGGATTCTACGTGATCAAATAAAGGTCGGTTAATTTATTATCTTGTTATTATTAACTAAGTGATAAAGTAATGAATAAACAAACATTTTAACTTAATTATTTAAGCTATTTATTAGCTAAGTGAATACAAGAAATAATGTAGGAAAAGGACAAGCAAGAAGATAGAAGAAGATATAAATTATAGCAAATGGGACTGCTTATATAATAAACTAAATACCACAAATAAATAATATATAAAGTAAATAAAGGACAAATTAAAAAGTCAAATCAAGGAATAGTTTTTGGTTTTATACAAATCAAAACCCCAACTTGTTAATCATTATCCGACCCACTAGCCGGTAGTCGGATTCTTAAACAAGTGACAATATCATACGTCGTGAAATATATGTTGGGTATCACCACTTTTGAATGACTACTCATTCCCCCCTAGGCTAGTTGTCAAGCATAAAAGTGGTCTAAAAGAAACGATAAAACTCAAACCTCTAGAATTCCTATCAATCCAAACTATTTTCCAAGAGGCATTGAACTTTACTATTTGGATTTATGGGCTAGACAAATAAAGCTAGGTTTCCTAGTTAGACTCAAATTGGATAAAATAAATAGGACGTCAAGCTGCACATAACAGTCTCGATGAAGCCTCTTGGTTAATTAAGACATTGATTACAGGATTAACATGTTAAGAAAAAAGTTATTTTTTATATGTTTGAACCTATGAGTATGATATCTAGGTGTAACATAGTTTATTAGTATGACGAAAAATAATTGTTGAATTATTTTAAGACAATGTGTTATGAGGTTGCTAAAACAAAATGCACATCAAAATTAAGTAAACATGTTGGCGAGTTAAATCAATTTTAACATAAAGGGAATAAGTTAAACATGTTAGGAATTAATGAGTGCACTAAAAAGGATACAAGAAAACGTATTTATAAGCTGAAGGAGACAATTAGCGTGCAAGGGAATCAATTGTTAAAACATTATTTGAACACAAAAAATTAGTGGAGTACTAAAAATTCAGTTTTACATTATTGAAAATTATTGTTTGATTGCTAGAAATATTAAAAATGCTGAAAATTGACATTCAGTTGCTAGAAAGTGATTGTTATAGTACTGAAACTTACCAAAACATGCTGAAACTTTATTTTAAATTGCAAAACAATTTTCTATTGCAAAAAATTACAACAAACATGCTGAAAACATATTTTAATATGTCGGGAATTGGTAAAACAAGTGAAAAAATAAATTCAAATGTTGAAAAATTAGTCTTTTATATTATCGACTAAATTTTCAAATATGTTGAAATGTTAATTAAACTCCTACAACAAGATTTCTAGGTGACAAAATAAATTTGTTATTGATCCTAATTAAAGATTCTCCTATGTGATTCATGTAAGCATATAAAAGAACATAAACCTAAGTTATGTTTGCCTACATGATTCACAGAGCACATAAACCCCTGCCCCCAAGCAGTCCCATAATATATTATTACATAAGAGCATTTATACAAAATTACAGACCAAAAAGAAAGAATTAAACTAAAGAAAAGAATAATGTAGCCCTCTCAACCCTAGACGACTCTTCAATTCCCAAACCTATTCAACACAATGATATATCATGGTAACCACATAGAAACGAAAGAAAATATTATGGCATGATTTCAAACACACAAAAAAGATGGCCAAACAATGATATAGCAATAAAAATACCAAATAATTCCTATGGAAATGCTTTCTAGTCTCATCACATAAAATATTAAATTGCATCAATAAGAAACTTACCAGTAAGTCGCAAAGAAAAATTAATAAAGAAGACCTTATCAAAGCTGTTGAAATAATAGAGTGGAATTGACCGCAACCAAATGCCCAAGGAGCTTGACAAGAATTATGAATGTGACTTGAATGGAGTAATTAGCAGTGAGAATACAACAGAGCAAGATAAGAGCATAAGATGTCGTCAAAGTATAGAAGAGAAGAGGGAGTATGAATGATGTATGTCTTTTCTATATGAAAGAGTAGAGGGGATTCAGAGTTGTCTCTAAACACTGAAAAGATTGTTTATATAGTCAAAGGGAGTGAATAATCACCAAAAAATAAAAATAAGGAAAATATTTCACAAATCAATTAAGGAGATTACTTTCCTTAAACAAATAATTGAATCAATTATGTAAAATTTAGTCAAACAATAAAAGGAAAGAAAATGTTGAGAAAATCAATCAACAATATTATTTGAATCAAATAGACTGAATGAATTAGAAACAAATTTGACATAAATAGATCACTAAAAGATATTTTAAAATAAATAAAAATATAGTTATGCATTAATTTTTTTCTATTTACAATATATAACAAACGGTGAAAGAGCAATTACATATACAATACACTTTAATTTTGGATTACCTTAATTTTACACATAACCACATCCAATGTTATCAAAATTAATCATGTACAAATAAATTAAGGTAAATAAAACACCAAGATTACCCATGAAAATCAAGATTTCAAATTAATCTAAATCTAAACACTATAGCATTAAAAAAATCATAATAGATTATAAATCACAAAATCAGTACTCAAGTCACATTTTAAGGTTAAACAAAAATCCTAAGGCTTTTACATATGTCAAACAAACATGCAACCAGAAGAACAGACTAGCACTATAACATTAAATTCTACAAATTTTATGTCTAAATTCTGCCTTTGAGAAAAAAGAAGGGTAGAAGTTGGTGATAACAATGGATAGGAGAAAATTTTAACAAACTCGAGATATACTTTACGATTTGTTTTTGATTAATTAACCAGAACATTGAGGCGGTAATAGTTGTTGGGGGTTCGTTGCTTTGGAGACTATTGTTGCAGGGTTTGCTAAAGGAGAGGGTGACATTGGTGGCAGCAGGGGTATGATTCATTGATGTTGACATTGGTTCAATCGGATGGTGATGTTGAGAGAGGAGAGGGCAGCGGGTCTCTATTGGTTGGCTCTCCGACTGTATGATTACTTACAACGGCGGCTGGTGTCTGGCAGAGAGGGGAGTTTAGGTGGAGCTCCGATGGATGGAGCATCATCGAAGAGAGGGGAAGAAAAAGTGAACTGCGGTTGATGGTTTTTGAGAGAAGAAGAGACAAAGTAAAGAGAAGGGAAAATCGGTTGGTGGGGGAAAATGGGTTAGGGTTTGTCTTTGTTTTGATTAAAAAGGAGAAAATAAAGGTTTTGATCTCAGCTATTGATCATCTTTGATCAATGATAGGGATTAAATAAATTTAAAATTTGGACATATTTGGATGTCA
>NW_025818805.1:0-1145 GCF_002878395.1 Capsicum annuum
GCTCGCTCGGTGTTGAATTCTACTCCCAACTAAAAGACACTTAACCGATTCTATATTGTACTCAACTGAACTGAATCCGTTCTCACATTGCGTTACTTTATCAATATGACAGAGTTCTTTTGATTCTGTTCTCTGTCGGAGTATTTCTAAATGCCACATACTTTTAAGATAAGCTTACTATCTCACAAAATGTACAGAGGTTTGTAATGGAGTAAATTGATATGTAAGATTTCAGAGCTTCATAGCCCGAGTATTCGATAAAGAATTATTTTCGAGATTACTAAGTTTTCCCCAAGTTTTAAAACTAACCGAGAGTTCATTATTCATCGCTCGAATGAGATTACCGTGAAACTGACTCGGCTCTAGAACATACCCCCAGCACACAATAGCATAAAGTAACACAAGATAGATAACTCATACACAACATGCCCATAGGCCATCATACGAAACACATAGTTGACGACTTCACACTTAGCAAATCAAATGGCCTCATTTCTTCATATAAGCATCCAATCGAACACGTGCGGAGCATTCTCTGGGTCCATAGCAAATACTACGCACAAACATCATAGTTACCTCAATAATTCATCATGGCATTCCATCATACACCTACAACGCACCACAAATTAAAGGAAATCAACTATCCATAGGAACAAAGCATGAATTTATCTTTTAAGACCTAATGAACCACAATGCATAATTTCCTATTCTCTTAAATATTTTGTCAAACATATGGTAGACATAAGTTAAGCATATGGATATGGTATGAAATCATAATTTGGATAACAGACATGTCAAATACCTAACTCTTCTTCACAAAGGCATTTTAGCAATCACCTTACATGCACCATTTAGGGCATAGGTTTAATGCTCAATTTCATGCATCACAACACCATCATCCTTCAACTTCAACATCCACATTTCTCAATTCACAATCCAACTCACATTTAGAAAATATTTGAGATATCAATCAATAGTAGTGATATATAATTTCCAATAACAATTATCATGTCATAACAAGGAAATAATGGAATAATAGTATAAATTAAGGCTTAACAATTTAAATCATCATATATTCATAATCAATTTACTTTGGAACTATTATGTTATAAAAACAAAATCTCTAGTCTCTTAGGTATTTTCAC
>NW_025818806.1:0-1307 GCF_002878395.1 Capsicum annuum
GGTCTTCCATCAGTTTTTGGACTGGTTCATCATTATTTTTATTAGATGACATTTTGGTGCACTCTAAGAGTGAGGTGGATTATGTTGATCACCTCCGTAATATGTTGCAAACCTTGAAAGAGCAGCAGTTGTATGCCAAGTTTTCAAAATATGAATTCTAGTTGAATGTTGTCACTTTACTGGGGCATATCATTTCTAGTGAAGGGATCATGCCAGATACGTAGAAGGTTGCAGTGGTTAAGAGGTGGACTAGACCCATGACTCCAATCGACACTCGAAGCTTCTTGGGTTTAGCCGGGTATTATAGAAGGTACATAGAGGGTTTTTCTTCTATAGCTACCCCATTGACTAAGTTGACTCAAAAGAGGGTAAAGTTCTTGTGGTCTAATGCTTGTGAGGGACATTTCTTAAAGCTGAAGGACAATCTAACTTTGGCTCTAATTTTGACTATGCCCGAAAGCATTGATGGGTTTATGGTCTACTATGAGTGTCTTGTATGGGACTTAGTTGTGTTTTGATATAGCATGGAAGGGTGATATCTTATCCCTACAGATAGTTAAAGGTGCATGAGAGGAATTATCCGAATCATGAATTGGAATTGTTTGTTGTGATATTTATGTTGAAAATCTGGCATCACTATTTGTATGGAGTGCATGTGGATATCTTTTCCGATCATAAGAACCTACAATATATGTTTACTCAAAAAGAGCTTAACCTCAGGAAAGGAGATAGCTTGAGCTCTTCAAGGATTATGACTGAGTCTTCATTACCATCCAAGTAAAGCTAATGTAGTTGTTGATGCTTTTAGCAGGTTATCCAAAGGTATTCTAGCTTATGTGGATAAGGAGAATCAGTAGTTGGTAAAGGATATTCACTGATTGGCCAGCATTAGAGTTCGCCTTTTGGACTCCGAGAATGGTGGTGTATTTGTGCAGGAAATGGAACGATCGTCACTTAGTTAAAATCAAAGAGAAGCAGATGTTAGATCCTTTCATGATAAGGATGGTGGGCAGAAGGTAATGGCCTTATAGATTAGTGGTGATTATACTTTGCAGTACTTAGGGAGAATATGTGTTCCTGATATAAATGTTTTGCGAAAGAGGATCTTGGCTGAGGCGCATGATTCGTGCTATGTTGTTCATCCTTGTTTGATGAAAATGTAACAGGACCTTAAAGAGATATATCGGTGGAACAATATAAAAAGGGATATGGCTAGTTTTTTGGCTAAATAAATGGTGTGCCAACGAGTTAAATTTGAGCCATGAGGCTCGGAGGATTGTATCAAGAAATTAAGTTTCCAGAATAGA
>NW_025818807.1:0-1113 GCF_002878395.1 Capsicum annuum
CATGTAAACTGTAAAGACTCATAATGCATGACCAAGCATGAAAAAAGTATTGACATCATCTGCAAACTGAAATACTAAAATCTGCTAACTAAATAACTGATAAACTATATGCTATGGTCAAGCAAGACTAAATTGAATTCTGAACTGAGTACTGAGATTAAAACTATAGGAGGTATCATCTAACCGATAATGCCCCAAAGCTGAACTGATCAGGGTCCAACCTGTGACCCTAGTTTGAAGAGTGCTAGTACCATACCATGAGTACTAACAATGATTGTGGAGTCAGTCCTAATCTAGTGGGTGACCCTTGAGATTAGTCTTAAACAGGTGGGTGACCCCTGAGAGTGTCAGTCCTAAATTGGCGGGTGATATCTCATTACCTAACAGTCCACATAGTTCTGGAACTTAAGGATTTCTCCTAAGGACCCAGTCCTAACTGTTGGGTGAGACCTCATCTCTAGGTTCGCTCAGTGTTAAATTCTACTGCCAACTAAAATGACACTGATTTCTAGACTGGATTAAATTAACTGGACAAGTAACTGATCGTGAAATCTAACTAAGTGGTAATGCTCATCATCTATCTAAAACTATTCTGAAGTTATTGAAACTAAGTAAACAGCTAAAATTCAGGTATTCATAACCCCCACGACTTGATAGCAATAACAATAGGACCACAAGAAATCTTTGTAATCATGGAAGGAAAACATTGTTCACAATTATTCACTTAAGCATTTAAGCAAACACATGGGGACTGAAGCTTTTACATGGGGATGTTTTTTAAACATGAAAAGATAGAACGATCCAATGACCAAATATAAACTAGGGGTTTTATTCTGTATTCTTATGAACATGATATAGAAGTCACAATATTTAAAACATACTATAATGCATTCCACGTGAAATCAATTGAAAAAGAATAACTTGAAAATTGAATTTACCAAGATATAGCCAAACATACTTTGACTTTCAATGTGTAAGGACTCTTTCTATCAAAAATCTCTTGGAAACATAACAAGGAGTCATTATTCACACCACAATCATTTAGGCATTTCATCAAACACTTGAAATTCATAGACTTGATCATGAGAATAGTTAAAACATGAGGTGCTAACA
>NW_025818808.1:0-1492 GCF_002878395.1 Capsicum annuum
TAAGAATTCAAGAAATTCAAGGATGAAATTGAAGGATTCTTACCTTAAATCCAATGTTAATCACAAAAGTATATGTTAATCAATCTTTGAAGTCACACCCATGACTCAATTTAAGGTTAACACACTATCTTAGGGTTTCTAGGTCTCAAAGGTGAGTAAAAAATGCCTAAAATATAGCCTAAGGGATCCTTAAATACCCACGTCTGGTAAAGATATGTTCCTATCGCACTTCTTAGAGTGTAACTGCCATTGTGCAATCACCATAGTCCTATTGCGGTCACCATAGTGCAATCATGATGGTCCTTGGGCGATCATAATGCACCAGCACCAGCAAAACTTAAAAATTTCCAAAGTTTCCTACAATGCCTTGGGATTTATTTGGAATCTGATATACGTAAATGAATTATGTAACCACACTAAATTTGACTTTTTAGATGCATTGAAAAATTTAGATTTACCATTTGAGGTTATTTTAAACAAATATGGGTCCCACACCTAAACTTCTAATTTTCCAACTTTCCTACCAATAGGTCAAAATGAGCTTGGGTGCGTTGGGACTTAAACCAAAGGTCTATCTTGCCTTATATTCGAGATTCTTTTATTAAAGATTTTGCCCAGTGGCCATTTGGAACTCATAAAGACTTCGAAATAGGAAATTGGCTCTAAAAAACACATGAACTTCCTGGTAACCGAGCTATCAGTTCCAACAAGTTAGAAATGACTTGGAGAAGCTATGGAAAATATCTAATGGAAAAAAATAAGTGGCAATTTGGAAGATGACCTAAAGGGTCAATACAATATCCACTACTAAAGGAACTTTCATCCTCAAAAGTTAAAGGTGAGAAAATATGTAAAGTCTCGAATAGGTGAGGATACTAGGCCCCCATCTCGCTCTCAATCTCTCAAGTTGCCTCCTCCACTGGGAGGTGCATCCAATGAACCTTAACTATAGGAATCTCAGTAGTATGTAACCGCCTTACATCACTAGCCAAAATAAACACAGGCTCGTCCTCAAAGGTCAAATGCTCATCCAACTAGACTGAGTCCCTTTTAACCATATGAGATGGATTAGGAATATACCACGAAAATATAGAGACATAGAACATTTAATTAATAGTAGCAAAATCCAGAGATAAGGCTAACTCATAAGCTAACTTACCTGCTATACTAAGAATCTCAAAAGGGAAAATATATCAAGTATTGAGCTTACCCTTACTCCCAAACCTTATCCGACACTTCATGGGTGATACATGATCACAAAATACAAATGTTAAGGTACAAGGGAAATGATCTGCATAGGCCTTCTGCATACCTTAGGCTGCTCTCAGCCTATCCTAAATCACCCAAACTAACTATATCCATTGAGTCCTAAAGCAAATCCATACAATGGGACCTCACCTTGAAAGTCTCTAACTATCCAATTAGAGAAGGACATCTCTTACCATACAAAGCCTCAAAAAACTCCATCTTAATACTTGAATGATAACTGTTG
>NW_025818809.1:0-1633 GCF_002878395.1 Capsicum annuum
TAAGTCGTGCTTTGGATGATTGGGGTTAAGGGAAAATGACCAAATTACTGCTTGGCCCATAATAATCTAGAATAGTAGGGTAATAGCCCTCGGTGGAGCGACACCTATTCCCAGGGAGTAGCCCTCACGACATGACCCCTATTCCTAGGGAATATCCCTCATGATGTGAGGCTATCATGAACTCTTACTGTTTCTCACAAAAATGGTCATAACTTTTTTCTCGGGTATTAAATTAAGGAAAAATTGGTATCATTGGAAATATAATTCAATGATCTATAATTTGGTGGGTCTTTAGCTACAAAATTACACATATGTCAAAAGTTATACATGTTCAAAGTTGACCCTTATAGAATCGAATACAAAAATTTCGCCGAATCAAAGGCTCTTAGCTCAACTTTGCTCTAAGTGATTCCTATGAACATTTTTCACCTCAAAATCATCCTTAACTCTAGGATAATGATCATTACATATATATTGAAATATAAATTAAGTGATTAGAGTTTACACACGTAGGAATGATGGTTCGATTTCTAGCTTAAAATATGGGGTGTTACAGTTTATTTATGTGGGTTGAGCATTTATGTGTAGAACATTAGAGTGAAGAAATTATGGATCATTCTTGAGGATATGGAATAGACCCATAAGCTTAGAGTGCTAGCTTTAGCCTAAGGAGGAGATGAACCAAATAAAGTTTTGAGAATTAGATTGTGATATATGTCAATAAGAGTTGTGATGAGATAGTGATCCATTCTTACTAGAGAATATTTGTTTTCCCGAATTTCATTCATTATGGAACCCTATCTATGTATTATGTGATAGATCCACACCCGTGACCAATGCTTATATAATTCATAAATATTCATGTCCCTTCTCAGCTTCTAGTACAAGAAGAAATGAATTCACTCTGTGATTTGAGTCATCCCCCATGAGTCTATGAGTTCCAGTCTTATGTTAAGTATCTTTTGATAAGTATGAAGCTAGTTTCAAATTATTCTCAATTCTTAAACTCATGGTACACCTTTAATAACCCGTGGAATTCGTATTATGGCATGTATGTCCTCAGTTTAGATCTCCTTATTTAATCCATGCCTTTAATACTCTATTACACAAGTCTCAGTTAAGTGTCTATGTATATTATTCTTTCATTCTTTAAGTCCTCATGTTCTAGCCTTTAGTTAACTCTCACTGTGTAAAGATAATGGTGATTGAAATGGATGTATAATAGTTTATATGGGAGAGAGTAAATGTTCTTTATTAGGGAAAGATTGTTGTGTTCTTGTTTTATCTAAGGCTATAAATTTAAGGAAATATTGAGCCAAAGCTTTAGGTATATGCCATAGTTAGTTGAGAATTCTAGGTGAGTTTTTGTGGGATAGTGCATGAAAGTTATTATAGATAAAGGTATTGGAGAATATGGTAAAATTCTTAGGTGAGTTGGTTTCCTAGAAGTTCATATGTGGTTATAATGATAGGTTTGAATGTCATGTTGGTATATAAGTGGAGAAATATATTGTGCATTGGAGTTAGTTGCTGAAGTTGTATGAAGTATTATTCTTAAGATGAGAGTTCTGAAAACACTGAGTATATTGAATCTTGGTTTAGACTAATATTATGGTGTTTTGTGTAGTACCTT
>NW_025818810.1:0-1503 GCF_002878395.1 Capsicum annuum
TTTTGATGGGAGTCTAGGAGCATTGTATCTGCCGTAGTTTTAACCTCATACATGCATTTTCTTGCTTTTAATGTCTATTACTAACTATTGTATGTTGTGTTTCAGTTAACACATTATTTTGGGCATATTTTTCTGAATGCTATCTACTCCTTTTCTTGCTAGTTGACATGCTTTCTTTGATGTCGTATTTTTTTTGTAATATTTTCTTAGTATGGGGTACTAACGTTTATATCTCCATTACAGTGATTTCTTGGAGCAGAGCAAAAAATAAATTTATTGTTAGAAATTTTTATAAATCCTCCAACATGTAGAGCCTAGGTTTTTCAAGCCCAATAGTTTCTTCAGTTTCATTATCTAGCTTAAAACATATGTAAGTATTTTTTTTACCTTCAATTCATATCTAATAATGCTATTTCGTTTAACTTACAAACATTTTTTGTGTAAACTCCACTTTAAATTAGTTAGGATTTCTAAATATCTCAATTTAGAGTTTTATTTTGCGTTATATTAAAAATAATGTTTTAATAATGATACTTTAAAATTTACGTGCAACGTACATACCCTAACCTTCATCTGAAAGTGGTTGATATGCACTAAATAAGCAGCAGTATACAGGAAATTGAATAATACATACAGCTGGTATACACTCTGAAATGGACCTAAAAGTTCATGAATTTAGATCATGAATTTCCATGATCAATAAGGAACATTCTTTGATTTGACATTATTCTTAAAAGAACTTAGAGTAGCTTGAATACTTTGTAAGCCAACAACTCTCAACAATTGCTTTTATAAGTCTTGGCTTTATAACCTCGTAATTCTTCCATCTCAAATTACTCAAGTCACGTCCAGAGAAGTTTAACCAATTATTTTTCAAAGCGAAAATTTCATTGAACACATCACAATTTTACGTTCATAATAGATAGTAATAAATATTGTGACCTCACAATATTTTTGCGCCAAAAGAATTCCCTATTTCACAATCATTACTTGTGCACTTGAGAAGCTTTAGATACTAGATATAGGCAAAACTCAAAAACACTATTATGCTAATTAATCTGATCATATTAGCTAAAATAACAAGCCTTTGCATAACATGGAATATTATCAAATTCATATGGATAAATTTCTTGGTATCTGTTTCAAAGCATAATATACTACGTTCCTATAAATTTCTTGGTGTTTATCGAAGCAAACTTTCAATTTTGTATCTAATCTCTATACAAAATGTGTTCAAGCGAATTAAACTTTGCTTTACTTACTAATCTTCCATTAGGTTTGCTTATAGGATTGATTGGCTTTGGAAGTTAATTTTAGATCATAAATCTTATATTTCATCACTTGAATTATCGTGTTTATATATTGTGGTGAATAGGAGTAGAAGACCAAATTTGTTTAGGATTCGATATTTGTTTAGCTCATCATATTTTATTTAACTATCATAATAATAATAGGTTTATCCTATTCCTATTTTAATTAAAATCGGTTTTGATTAAAAAAAAA
>NW_025818811.1:0-1150 GCF_002878395.1 Capsicum annuum
CAGAATAAGAGGATAATGGCCTAGGTGGTCTAGCAAAAAACTATGGTCTGAACCCTCCTTGGGATGCCATGAACTGCCTTGTAGATCTGGCCCTCTTGGAATATCCTTTTTCTAATTCATGTGTCCTTTGCTCTGCCTTTGATCTTTCATTTTTTGTGCAAAAGCTTGGATCCTCGCTATGTCCATATCTTTGTTCAAAGTGGCAATAGTACAATATCTAACCAGATATAGACCTAGCCTATCCACATATTGATGAACTCTATCATCCATAGTAGCTACAACATTAGGAGCATATCTCGACAAGGAATTAAATCGAAGACTGTACTCCCTCACGCTCATATTCCCCTGACAAAGATTTAAAAACTGATCTACACTCGAATGGAAGATAATGATCAAGAAATACCTCTTTGAACTCTTTCCAAATAGTTGGGGGTGCATCAATACCTCTAGATCATTTCCAGTCCTCGTACCAATATATAGCCTCCCCTTTAAATCTATACGCTGCTAACTCTACTGTCTCTCTACTCGTTACATGCATAACATCTAAGGCCCTTTGAATTTGATCAATAAAGTCCTGTGGGTCCTCGTTAAGATCTGATCCAGTAAAAATGGAGGATCCATCTTAAGAAAATCCTGTGTTCGAAGGCTAGCTGCCCTATCTGTACCACTAGGACCCGTGGTAGGAATGGGTTGCCCTTGAGTTTGCCCAGAAACTATACGAGTCAAAAGTTGCACTGCATTTGTAAGATCTTGATCAACAGCATTAATAGGTGGCTCTGGGGATAGAGTTCTCCTCCCCCTTATTTCTTTCGGAGTGAAGGAAGTTTCTAATGCATGCTCAGCTGGAGCCTCACTTTGATTAGCTGGTATAGTAGGTGACTTACTAGGCCCCTCTCCGGCAACCACATCTACTTGCTTACCGGTATTCTTGCTTCTGGTAACCGGCATTATTACTATAATAAGAGAAACAAATGGATTCAATGGTCAACTATGACTTCATATATAATATAGGCTCTATCGCACGATCTAAGACATGAAGAAAAGAAATAATTCCTAAATGTCCATACCCTCCTGTTTATAGATGTGGTGCACGACACACCAATAAACAAAACTCTACATAGACACGGCTTTGTAGACTCACTAGGAAGAA
>NW_025818812.1:0-1197 GCF_002878395.1 Capsicum annuum
GCTTCTTGGGTTTGGCTGGGTACTATAGGAGGTTTATAGAGAGTTTTCTATGATAGCGTCCCCATTGACTAAGTTGACTCAGAAGAAGGTAAACTTTTCTTGGTCGGATGATTGTGAGGGTAATTTTGAGAAGCTGAAGGATAAGCTAACTTTAGCTATGGCTTTGACCTTACCTGAAGGCAATGAGGGGTTTGTGGTTTACTGTGATACATCTAGGGTAGGACTTGGTTGCGTTCTAATGCAGCATAGAAAGGTGATTGCCTATGCTTCTAGGCAACTAAAGGTGCATGAGAGAAGCTATCCTACTTATGATTTGGAGCTTTTAGTAGTGGTATTTGCGTTGACTATCTGGTAGCACTATTTATATGAAGTGCATGTAGACATCTTTTTTGATCATAAGAGTCTATAGTATGTGTTCAGTCAAAAAGAGCTTAATCTCAGGCTGAGGAGATGGGTTGAGCTTCTCAAGGATTATGACATGAGTCTTCACTACCATCCAAGTAAGGCTAATGTTGTCGCTGATGCTTTTAGTAGGTTATCTATGGGGATTTTAGCTCATATAGATAAGGAGAGGCGGGAGTTGGTGAAGGCTATTCACCGCTTAACTAATCTTGAAGTTCACCTTTTGGACTCCGAGAATGGTGGTGTGTTGGTACAATAAGTGGTTCGTTCATCTCTGGTGCAGAGATTAAGGAGAAGCAAATGCTAAATCTTGCCTTGATGAAAATCAAGGGTAATGTAGGTGGGAAAAAGGTAATGGTATTTGAGATCAGTGGTGATATACCTTGTGGTACAAAGTGAGGTTATGTGTTCCTAACATTAATGGTTTGCGATAAAGGGTATTGGCTGAGGCACATAAATCACGCTATATTATTCATCCTGGTTCGACAAATATATATCACGATCTCAAGGATATGTTTTGGTGGAATGGTATGAAAAAGGATGTGGCTGATTTTGTGGCCAAATGTTTGGTATGTCAACAAGTGAAGGTTGAGCACATGAGCTTGGGGGTTTGTATCAGGAGATTGAATTGCCCGAATGGAAATCAAAAGTAATCAATATGGATTTCGTTACAAGTTTTCCTCAATCTCGAAACCAATTTGATTTGGTTTGGGTCATCGTGGATAGGATGACAAATTCGGCTCACTTTTTGCCAGTGAGAACTAACTTTTTAGATGAGGATTATGCAAGGTTGTA
>NW_025818813.1:0-1391 GCF_002878395.1 Capsicum annuum
GGGGCACTTGTACCATAGAGGTTGTGTTGCTGATAATCTGGACCCTTACTATGTGCTATCTAGAAGAAGCGGCATATTTACGTTAACTTTATATTGCATTCTTCTTGTTTTTAAGTCTTGATATGTTGCTAAGGTTGGTCTACAAAATAAAAGTATTGTTTGTGCTAGTATCTTATTGTGAATATGGATTATGAATGATGTTGGTATCTAACTATGACTATTTCCATTCAATTATTTACTTTTGTCTCCTAGAATATGTGATAAAATATTAGTGAATCTGTAATTGGCATTAACCTGTAACTACACATGATATGTGATGCAAAAATCTTAAGAACAGTAGAATAGGTGTGACTCAGTTGCCACTGTGTTTGTGAGTATTTGTATTAGTTCTTACATAATATAGTACCTAAAACTGGCCTGGTTCAATTGATGTTGTTTTGTAGCTAATGGGATAACAAGTTATGGTAGACCACCTTGTGCTTTTAGTATTTTTAGCAAAAATAATTGACCCCACCAAAAATAAGTTTCCATTTTTGAACCCTTCGTTGAGCCTTTGTTAATTTTTCTTCATCACCAAACATTCTAGTTAACTCTCTTTCAACTGTTGATGCATAGCTCTGGCCCTGGCCTAGTAATGGGCAATGTGTACCTAAACTTAGGCACAACACCTAAGTTAAGGGTGGCTATTGTAGGACAGTTAATTTCCTAATGGAAAGTTGGTCTAGAATTCAAACAAGAGCATTGGCCCTGGTCTAGTTAAGACAATATGCACTTTGACTTATGGCATTAGCCTAAGTTGAGGGTGGCTAATGCTTGTATAAAAAAAAGGTTTATTATGGTAAAGTATGAATGAATGAGAAAAGGGTAAGTGAGCTAGCAAAGCAATAGCCTTGGTAAGGAGAATTATTGTGTCGACAAAGAGAATTAAAGCACAGTTTTTAGTCACTTTTGCCCAAAATTTCCTCCTAACCAAGATTGATACCTCAGAACTAGCCTAGAAAACACCTGCTTGATCTTGGAACTCAGCTCTAGGGGCATTAGATGATAAGGGCAAGCTTATGGGTGTATGTGCTATGTTTGAAACTTCTTTGATGAGTGAGAGGGTTGTGATTTGTATCCACAAAAGATATTGAGTAGTGGATCTCCTTGACTATTAGGGCAACTTGAGTCATACTTAATTTGGATGATCTCTATAGACACTTGTATCCATGTTATGTAGATGAATTGAATTTTAAATAATTGGTTATAGACTCTAACATGTTAAACCATATGATTTGGATGACAAGTGAATTGTTATGTGAGAATAGGTTCAGTGGTAAATGCCTATCATTGTATTGCTCATATTAGCAATTTGATGCTGAGTTGCTTGAGGACAAGCATGTGAGATTATA
>NW_025818814.1:0-5012 GCF_002878395.1 Capsicum annuum
TTTCTTCATAGAAATAGTCACTTAGTCGTAGTCATGATGTGCTTGGAACTGTTTGTTGTAGAAGCCTCGGTGGCCGTAGGATTTGAATGTATTGCTTGTTATGTTGTTTTACTAAATCATTGATTATTACACGTTTTAGTTTCTTTGAACACACTTTTCATGCTGATGCGTTAATTGGTTGAAGCATCGTATATCATCAAATTTCTAACTTTCCCTATACACTGCACTATCTTGATTTAATGACTTTCGTTCTGAGATATGAGGTCATCATCTAGCCTCAACTTTGTCTGATGAAAGTCGAATGTGTAGTTTCTTTGATTTATTCAGAATTTTGAGTTGGATGTCTTAATGTCATGATTTTGTTGTGTTCTTTCGAAATTAATGTAACACTAAGTTTCATTCATCCCAAGTATGCTATTTTTATATTTTGAGTATTATGATTTGATTTGTTGTTTCTGTGCTTGAATATTTTTTAGTCCAGTGCGTCTTCTTAAGTGTAGTTTCGTTTTGATTTGCTTCAGTCTTTCTAAAATTTTGTTCTTAACCCAAGGTCAATGATGATGGTTTAATTTACTCTATTAGTCGGATTTAGACTAACTTCTAACTTTTTTGACCTTTGAGGTCAACGGAGATAGTAGGTGCATGTTTATAGCAAGGTCGACAATCCCATAAACCTTCGAGGACCTTTTCTTCGACCTTTAAAAGTTCATTTCGAGTTGGTCGAAGAGAGGGTGAGGACGACCTTATAGATAGACTTCTGAGAAGTGCAAGTTGTGTTCTTTTTGTGTGTTATTTGTGCAAAAATGTTGCTTTGTTCCTTCATTATAAATAAGTTTGATTGGATGTTTCAAACTCGCCTAATTACATTCTACCTTAGGAAATGTTCAGCTTTTCTACCTCATTTTCTTTTCCTACTTTTGATTGCTAGATACACGGGAGGCCCTTGTCTTATGTACTCTTAAAATGAAGTTCATAAGTTTATTTTTGGGTTACTTGGGTTGGTTAGTTGTTTATTCAAATTTTCTTTACTTTCGATCCAATTTCGATTCATTTGCCTAAAGTTCTTAGAGTTTGGTAAGACATTTTCTAAAAAAAATGATTGTTTTAGTTTTGAACATGGAAAAAGGGTCATCAAATAATGCTTAATTGTTTTACTATTTTGTTTCTCCGAATCTGCTTAAAGTTTTTGCGTTTCTTTGATGTTGACCTTTTTCAACATTTTGGCATGAGTGTCATATATAGTTTTGAATATGAAAGGTTAAAAAAAAAAAAAATTTGTTGGTTGATTCAAGAATCTAGTTTTAAGATTGGTCATACCAAGTTGTCTTAATAAAGATTGGCATCTAGAGAAGGTTTTCATAGCGTTCTGCCCTTAATTGGTTACCTTGTATTATGAAGCTCGCTTATTGAAATTTGGAGTTCCTTAGCCGCCTTAACTGAAAATGGTTGTATGTGGTGTAGTGGTTATTTCTTTGTTAAACATTGGTAAAATATTTTCCTTTATATTTTGCTTAAGTGCATATTTCTATGCATAGTTGTGCTCATCCATTTCTAATCTTTATTTATTTCCTTTGCATGCATCGTACACCCTGAGTCCAAAAATGGACTCAATTTTCCCTTGCATTTTCTTCATGGGCTATTGGGGTCCGCCTTTTCTATCAAGTCCACTTCGAAAGAGGGTCCGAAAGTCAATTATATGACATGCGGGTGCAAGAAGATAAACGAAAAAGGAGGATGGGTTAAAATCTCATCGTTAAAGTGGCTAAGAGACTCGAAAGTCTTGATTATTGTTGTCTTTAATTTATTTATTTATCTGTTTATTTATTTATGCATTCATTTTGACCTCGAAGTTAAAGTTGTAAATTAATACAGGTGGAGCGGATTATTGGACCTTCAAGGTTCAAAAACTAATTTAGGATAGTTGCAAGTGAGCCGAAAAAGGCCCAAACGAATAGTTTAGGACAAGTTCATAGATTTGGGCCCAAAGGGGGTTTAGATCTCTCTCTTTCCTTTATCTTTTTTTCTTTGTGTTTGTTTGCTAGCTGTTTCCTAAGGCATAGTTAAGTTCCCTACTAAGTCGTCAAAAAACTGATTTTGCATAAACCTCAAAAAATATTTTCTTAATCAATTTCGTTTCAAAAGAAAAACCAATTTTTTTTCAAAGGTAGTTTTCAAATGGTTTGGATAACCACGAGTTAGCGGATATTTTAGGTGACTTAAAAACCTTCATAAAATATTAATAGGAACTATTTACTCAGAATTTCTAAACTTAGAAGATTTTTTCTATTTTGAATCTTTTAGGTAATATTTTTAGTTTTTCTTGATATTTTCTCAAAAATCAAGTGGCGACTCTAAAAGTCTTTTCTCCGTAAAATAATACATAGCTTATTAAAAATGGATCTCCATCAATATAAACACAAACAAATATGCCCCTTCCTCAGTTCATGGATCCGCATCAGTGCAAAGGTCATGGTAAATGGCAAATGGTAAAATATAATAGATTAGACCCACAAAATATTTCTATGTATGATTGAGTTAAGAGGTCTTCCTATGTGTCAATCATGACATCTTCTCCATTTTTATGTTTTTGTATACAATTTGAATCTACACAATTTTTTCATCATGTTATTTGCTCAGAAAACTTATTCATCGATTCTAAAATCTAGATGCAAATAGAATTGTATACCAAATTTTGAAATTTGAACATAATTGAACAAGACTAGAGTTTGTAATAAATATTTTCTCTAGTTTCATACTGTTGCATTATCCCATTCCATTTTACTTTTTGTTCATTTGAAACAACCTACCAGCACTGCATGAAAAAAGAGAAATGTACTTGTTCTTTAGAAAAATTTGATCAATAGAACTAGGAAGGGGTGTATATGTTGTTATTTTTTTGTGCGTTGAATCGGGCAGATTAGATTAGAGTATTTTTTTAAAAGGGGTCATTTAATGTTGATTTGATCTTTTTTATTAAATGAAGAATATACGTAAAAAAAATTTTAACAATAAGGGTAAATTTGACTCTAAAGTATGACATTGAGTGTAAATTTGATCCCAAAATATGACAAAAGGTATATTTGGCCAATTTTTTAAAGTAGAGAGGTAAATTTGACTTTAAAATATGACAACGAGGACAAATTTGACCCAAAAATATGATGAAGGATATATTTAATCATTTTTTCAGAATAGACGAGTAAATTTGACCCTTTTTCCTCAGAAAAATAACTTGTTTTGACTTAACAAAGATTTTAAGAAAATAATTTTTTTTAAATATTATGATTTCATATTAAATATATCAAAATGTCCTTTAATTTTGTGGTAACTACTCTCTGAAAAGTTTAAAGAAAAAGGACTCAAATATACCATTGAACTATTAGAAATGACTTATTTATGTCATCAGTTAAAAGTTCGTCTCATTCATGCCATCACCGTTACAAAATCAGCTCATCCATGCCATTACTTTTAAACGATGAATTTTCTAAAACAATTTTGCGACGTGGTCTTTTATCAGAGTTCCACATCATTAATTAAAATAAGAAAAAAGGCTTAAATATGCTATTGAACTATCAGAAATAACTCACTTATGCCATCAGTTAAAAGTTTGGCTTATTCATGCCATCACCATTACAAAACCAGCTCACTCATGTCATTACTTTTTAAGGGTGAATTTTGAAAAGACATAATACATAAATAAGACCTTTAACTTGATATCAAATTATAATTATAACCTTTAACTTTGTCAGTGTACAAGTAAACCCTTTAACTATACAAAAGCTGAACAAAAAAATACGTCAATCTTGCAACACATATGCATGAAACTCAATCGCTCCTATGTGGACTAGTACTCCAACCAACTGCTGCCACCTAATTAAAAAGATACACGTAGATTTTAGATATTAACTTTGTCAGAGTACAAGTAGGCCCTTTAACTATACAAAAACTGAACAAAAAAATACTTCAATCTTGCAACACATATGCGTAAAAATCGCTCCTACGTGAACTAGTCCTCCAACCAAATGTTGCCACCTAATTAAAAAGATACACTTAGATTTAGATATTAAAAAAAAATCTTAATATACCACCATCACAAATACATGTGCTTTTTAATTTTTTTTTAAATGAAATAATTTATTAAAGGCTGCCTTCATTAAAATAACATTCAAGTCCTATGAAGCATATACCATCGTCTTAAGCATATCTAGTGTACATCGAGTTATGTTAAATGGATCAATTTTTTTTAATGGGTCTAAGATATTTTAAAATCAATATTATTTTATTTTAATTAATGACGTGTACCTCTAATAAAAGGCCACACGATAAAACTATTTTTGAAAATCCACTGTTAATTGCATGGATGAACTGGTTTTATAATGGTGATGACATAAATGAACTGAACTTTTAATTAATGATATAAATGAGTCATTTTTGATACTTATTTGAGCCTTTTCTCAAGTTTAAACTGAAGTGTTGTAAAAAGAAAAAAAAGGAAATCACACTTTTTTTTGAAAGAGATTAAATGAAAAATGTCAAAATTTAGGGAGTAATTCTTTTTGAAATAGAGTATAAATTTGATGGGTCAATTTGGGGACTTTGAATTAAAAGGGATAAACAAATTTCTCAATTAAGTGAGGTCCTTTAAATTTTAAAAATTAGGTAAAAGGGACAATTTTTTTCAATTTTTTTTTTAACATTTTCGCCCCAATAACTAAAGTGGTTGTCTCAGCAACCATAGAAGTTGTCTAAACAACTATCAAAGTTGTTCATAACTGTGCAAAGTTGTTGGACAACTTTGATAGTTGTTGAGACAATTAATGTAGTTGTCGAACAGTTGTTCTAATTGTTTAAGCGACTTTATTTTTTTTAATTTAATAATATTATGGAACCACTTATCCCTATTAAAGACCAAGAGCCCGTTTGGATAGGCTGAAAAAAGTGGCTTTTAAAAGTTTTTAAAAGTGCCTTTGAAAGTGTTGAAACTTATTTTTAAAATAAACAGTTACGTGTCTGGA
>NW_025818815.1:0-4514 GCF_002878395.1 Capsicum annuum
AGAATGAATTACCAGGAGGATCAAACACTGACCACCATACGAGTCACTGATACGACTTGTATCCAAGCCTTACGACTCATACCCTTAAGTCATGATCATTCCAGTGATCAAAACCATCCCACCAACTAACACTGGTCATCTTACGACAAGACCATACCACTTGTACGTCAGCATACAACTTATATCCATGAGTCTTATTGTGTCAGGAGAATGGTTTTCAAGGAAAAATTTCTAAGGACGAAACCTAGGATATAACATTCTCCCCCTCTAGGAACATTCATCCCCAAATAATGGACAAGGTAGGGGTAACCACACACAGAATCATTTGCATTATCAAACATCCCTTTAACAAAGTTTGAAAATAAAGAGGAAAAGATATTAACCTTTCTTTTAATAAACTCAAAAAATAAAGATGTGTTCAAGAACACATACCTTCCGCATGAATACTAGAAGCAAAAAATAAATATGGATATTTGGACTTCATGTCCTCTTCCGCTTCCCACGAACTTCATCTACCTTATGGTTCTGCTACAGAACCTTAACCGAAGCCACATCCTTGATCCACAACCGATGAACTTTACTTTCCAGTATCTCAATCGGGACCTTTTCATAAGACATAGAATTTGAGATATCCAACGCTTCTAAAGGAACAACCAAATAAGGATCACCGATACACTTCCTCAATATAGAAACATGAAAGATCGGATGAACCAAACCCAAACTTGCATGCAACTCCAACTCATAAACAATATTGCTAACTCCTTATAAAATCCCATAAGAACCAATAAACCAAGGGCTGAGCTTTCCCTTCTTGCCAAACCGTACTACTCCCTTCATGGGAGACACCTTTAGGAATACCCTGTCCCCAACTTCAAACTCCAAGTCTCTACGCCTAACATCTGCATAGGACTTTTATCGACTCTGAGCAGCCTTAAGTTTATCCTAAATCATCTTCACCTTCTCCATAGCTTGATAGACCAAATCGGGACCAAACATATCCGCCTCACCAATCTCAAACCATCCAATAGGAGATCTACACCTTCTGCCATACAACGCCTCAAAAGGAGCCATACTAATACTAGAATGATATCTATTATTTTAAGCAAACTCCACCAAAGGTAGATGCTCAACCCAACTGCCACCATAATCAATCATGCATGCCAGAAGTATATCCTCCAATGTATGAATAGTTCTCTTTGCTTTCCCATATGACTGCCGATGGAAAACAGTACTCAGACTAACCTTAGTCCCCAATCCCTTCTGTTGACACACTATGCACTTAGCCACGAAGTCAACCACATCTCTCTTCATACCATTCCACCAATAGATTTCTTTAAGATCATAATACATCTTGGTTGAACCAAGGTGGATAACATAGCGGACTCATGCGCCTCATCCAAAACCCTTTGTCACAACCCGTCGACATTTAAAACACACAATCTTCCTTGATACTACAAAGTACCATCACCACTAATCTCAAACACCGTCACCTTTTGTACACCAATATCACTCTTGATTTTCATCAAGATTGAATCCAACATTTGATTCTCATTAATCTCTGCACCAAGAGATGATTGAACCACTTCTTACACCATCAAACCACTATCTTTGGAATCCAAAGCTCGAACTCCAAGATTATCCAAACAGTGGTTATCCTTAACCAATTCTCACTTGCCTTTCTCCATATGAGCTAAACTCTCCATAGACAACCTGCTGAGAGTATTAGCGACCACATTAGCCTTAGCCGGGTGATAGTGAAGAATCATATCATAATCCTTGAGAAGCTCAAGCTATCTCCTTTTCTTGAGTTTAAGCTCCTTCTGCGTGAACACGTATTGAAGACTCTTGTGATCATAAAAGATATCTATGTGAACACCATACAGATAACACCACCATATTTTTAAAGCAAACACAACCACTACCAGCTCTATATCATGAGTAGGATAATTTCTCTCATGTGCCTTTAACTACCTGGAAATATAGGCAATCACCTTTCCACGCTGCATTAAAATATAACCAAGCCCTACCCAAGATGCATCACAATAAACCACAAACCCATCATTGCCTTTAGGCTAAGTCAAAATCGAAGCCAAAGTCAACCTATCCTTCAATTTCTCAAAACCCCCTTCACAAGAGCCCAACCAAGAAAACTTAACCTTCTTCTGAGTTAACTTAGTCAAAGGAGAAACCATCAACGAAAAGCTTTCTACAAATTGCCTATAATACCCGACTAAACCCAAGAAAATCCAAATATCAGATGGAGTCGTAGGCCTAGGCCACCCCTTCACTGCAACAACCTTTTGAGGATCAACCATTATCCCCTCACTAGAAATTATGTGACTATAAAAAGTCACATCATTCAACCAAAACTCATACTTAGAGAACTTAGAAAACAATCATTGTTCCTTTAAGGTCCGCAACACCACATAGATGTGATTAGCATGATCCACCTCATTCCTTGAATACACCAGAATGTAATAATAAACACATTAACAAAGAGATCCAAAATTGCCTAAACACCCTATTCATCAAATCCATACGCGCCATCAGAGCATTTGTCAATCTAAATAACATCACTAAGAACTTAAAATGCCTATATCGAGTACGAAAGCCATCTTAGGGATATCCACTTCCCTAATCTTAAGATGATGGTACCCAGACTGAAGATCTATCTTGGAAAAGAACTTGGCACCCTACAACTGATTAAACAAATTATCTATCCTTGGGAGAGGATACTTGTTCTTGACCGTTACCTTGTTTAACTTCTTGTAGTAAATGCACATCCGAAGGGAACCATTCTTCTTGTGCATGAACAACAATGATGCACCCTACGAAGAAACACTAGGATGAATAAACCCCTTATCTAAAAGATCCTTAATTTGCTCCTTGAGTTCCCTTAACTCAGCCGGAGCCATTCTATATGGAGGAATAAATATTAGATGAGTGTCTGGAAGAAAATCAATACCAAACTCTATTTCTCTATCCGGAGGAACACCAGGAAGACCATTCAGAAAGACCTCTAGAAACTCATTAACTACCAAAACTAACTGTAATAAAAGGACCTTCCGAGTTAGAATCTTTAGCCCAGACCAAGTTATAAAGATACCCCTTAGCTATTAACCTTCGAGCTTTAAGATAAGAAATAAATCTTCCCCAAGAAGCTAAAAAACAACCCTCCCATTTTATTTTTGGATCGTCGAGGAACCTAAAGATGACCTTACGAGTTCGACAGTCTAAAGACGTATAACAAGAATGCAACCAGTCCATACCCAAAATCATATTAAAATCCACTATCCCCAACTTAAATAGATCTACCAATGTTTTTCTGTCACCAATAAATACTACATATCCACTATAAACCTGTTCAGTAATAATCGAGTCTCCTATCGGGATAGAAACAGAAAAAGGATCTGAAATAATTTTTGGATACAAACCAAAAGACACAGCTATATAAAGAGTCACATAAGAAAGAGTGAAGCCTGGATCAAGCAAATAATATACATCATAAGAAAAGAGCTATAACATACCAGTAACAATATCAGGTGATGCCTCAAAGTCCTGCGGGACGCCAAAGCATTAACCTATTTTGACCAACACTAGAATCAGGAGCAGTAACAGAAGTATATGCCACACTACCAGGTGTAGGAGTAGAAGATTAAGCCACTATAATCTTATTCGCCCCTGTAGCAACCTTATTAGCCAAACAATCCTTGAGTCAATGGCCTACCTGACCATACTTAAAGCACTTATCTCTCCCTTTCTTACAAAATCCCCGATGAGGATGACCATAAAACTAAAAAGTAGGGTATGAAAAAATTAACTGACCTCTGCCTGCCTAAGATTGGGCAACCTAAGCCTGAGAATTATCACCTCCTTGGTGACGTCTGTCGCCCGACTGCTGTGGATAATAAGCACTGGTAGCAGAGAAGGAACCAGAACTCCCCCACTTCTTTTTTGTCACTTCCCACCATCTCTACCATCCTGAGACTACGCATCTCCCTGATCAGAAAACCTGGCCCACTTTCCCTGCCTATCCCCAAATTTTGGTTGCCTTTTCTTCTCATCTTCAACTCATTTTATATGAACTATCAACCTAGAGATGTCCATATCCTTAATGATCAAGTAAGTTTTTCTCTCCAAAATCAGATCTCTATCCAATACAGAAGCAAACTTCCTCATTCTCGACCTTATATCTACCACTAAATCAGAAGCATACCTTGACAACTGATGAAACTTCTAGGAATATTCCCTTACAGACATTCTCTCTTGCTTGAGGTTCTCACACTCCTCTATCTTAGCTTCTCTCAACTTTTGAGGAAAGAAACAATCCATGAAGGCATTAAAATAGGCCTTCCATAACCCTTCCTCTTCCATATCACCCTTATCTCTGTCCCACTCTTCATACCACTGATAAGTAATATCTTTAAGCTGATAAACTACAAAGCTAACTCCCTTCATATTAGAAGCCTGCATAACCTAAAATATCTTTTCCAGTTCATCCAAAAATCCCTATA
>NW_025818816.1:0-1320 GCF_002878395.1 Capsicum annuum
TAGATATACATTACAGTACAATTAGGATAAATTATTATACAGAAATCTGTAACTCTGCAATTACTACAGGATAAAATAATAAACTACACAAATTAATGAATACATCTTACGAAAAGAATAAATCATTAAAAGATATTGAAACAAAATTTAAGAAATATCCACGCACAAAGAAAAATAGATTCATTATGCATATAATAGATCTATTTCACAAGTTAGTTATCCGCATAGATCTGCACCCCCTACAAGTGCCGTCACGGCAGGCCCTCGTTCGGATCGTGACAATAATCAATGTAATTAGATCACATTATCGAGTTATTTCCTTGTAATATTTGTAGCTATGTAGTTTTCTTGCGTATTTTTTATGTTAATAGGTATTTCCTTAAATGCTTTGGTTCTATTTTTTTTGTTAAAAAATAAGTTCTCTTAGTGCACGAGAAAATTTTATAATTGATGTATTGCAAAGATTTTGATTTTGTCTTACTACCTCTAAAGACCCAATTTATCACCATCTATTATCTTGAGCATTATAAAATTAGATTACTAAATAGTGTAGGAAAAAAACGCATGACTTCTTCTACCTTCTTCATCCAACACGTATGATGCAAAGTGCAAATTTCCTCTTTAATTATATGGAAGTATCAGCAAGGAATTTCATATGCTTTGGTCGCCTTTATATGACCTTCAGTTAATTATACTTTTGATTTCTAAATAAAGATCTTTTTAGTCTTTTCATTTTATTTCTAAATAAGGGATTGTTTTATATAATCAAGAAGACATTAATTATTTTATTTCAATTCTACCCTTCTCTAAATGAAGATTATTTTAAATAACTAAGAAATTTATAAAGAGTTACATCTTTTTCAATATATTTATTAAGAATAAGTTAGTAAAAATACATTGTATCTTCTAGGATTGAAGCTAAAAGGTTCACTTATTTAGTTCTCCTAAGGAATACGTTCAAAATATAGTACAACTGTGTAAAGAAGTTGTGCTTTATTAAATGTTTCTTATTTTATTATTTACTATTTGGAATAAAAAACATAATAAAAATATGTAACAATAAAAGTTATTTAAAAGATTATTGAATCGCAAGAAATAGAGAGAGCGAGCGTATTCAACCTCATTGTGGGTGCATTTGGAGTTGTAGACTAAAACTATCTTTATAATTTTTTTAATATTTTGATTTTAGAAAAAAACACATTTCATGAATTAAAAAAATATATTGTGACTGCGCGAAGTACGGATAAACTCATCAATAAATATATTAAACGAGAAGATAAAGAGGAAGACTTCTTTTTTTATTATAAAATAACTGAAGAA
>NW_025818817.1:0-1555 GCF_002878395.1 Capsicum annuum
TGTGGTTTGAACAAGAAAATGAAATGAATGACAAGGCAACTATGCTAGTGAATTAAAAGAGCCCCACACGGCTTCATTGGACTTTTTAGTTTCATCAACACGATGATAAAATATTTTCAAGAGATGGAAACTTGTCACACAATATTTCATAATCTGAGAATACGCATCTTACTTTGTATAGATAAAAAAAATCTGAGTCAACTATTTCCCCCACAGATTATCATACAATCCACACACGCTACTAGCTACCAATAGGTCATGACACTGACACTTTAACTTATACTACTATTTGGATGGAAATACAATTCCAACACTTCTACTACACATCTTTTCCCTTAAGCATGACATCTGTAGCATAAATTTCTGAAAAGGGCCGAATATACTCAATACAGAAGTTTGAAAAGCACGATTTCATCAAGATCAAGGTTCACACTAGAACCAATACACTCTGAAGCAATAACAGACTCTTATCAAGTCCTTGCACAATTTTAAGATCTTATATGACGCGATCCAAACCATTTAGACTCTAAACTTCTGTACTTGAATCACCCCAGTAATGTGATAGGTCTGAGAACATTAGAGTAAGGAAAGAATTTGGGATGATTTTACTTTTATATGGACGTCACCATAGCATGAATTAGAGTATGAAGGAGGAACATTCTGACTCTATTACATGAACTAAAATATGAAGAAAGAGAGACATTCCTAAATGCCTTGTAGCCTCCTGCTTATAAGTGTGGCGCGCTACACACCCATAAACAAGACTCTACCCGACGTAATTTTGCAGACACCCTGGAACCATGAACCGTACTTTGATACCAAGTTTTTCACGACCCAAACTGGGGTCCTGTCCATGACAAGTATTCCAAACCATAAAGGCCTGAAACACCCCTATGTATCTGGCAATCATGCACATGACTTAAATGACAAAAGAAATGCAGAAGATACACAATATAATGGAAACATGATCAAGAATCATATGAAAATAGTAATGGGGAATAATGTCCCACAATTCTCAATCAACATCTTGAAAACATCTGCGAAATCTCTACTATATGACTAAAATAAATAACTATCTGAAAACTAGGACAAGGCCCCCAATAGACCCAAAACTACTAAATGATAAATGAACTGACAGACATCAGGCCGTCCAAAATATAGAAGGCTCACCATTTGATTTTATAAATCTGTTGGAAGAGATCTACTGGTTATCTGGACCCCTAGACTGTGCCTCTGAACCTGGAAGGAAAGGGGGTCAACACAAAAGTACTGGTACGCAGAGAAATCCAAAACAAAAATATAACATTTTTACAGAACATAAGTGAGAGCCATTATAAAGCAGTTTCGTATCAAATCATTTGAAAAACACATGGGCATAATGTAATAATTTTCCAATAACAATGCAATGCAGCTGAGCTAGGTGGAATACCCTACATATAACATTTACACCAACTGTCAAACCTCGGATGCCGCCGAGATTAGAGTATAAGTAAGGGGAGGAGACACACGATCACACAACAGGGTGTCTCAACCCAATAAAGTATGGTAGTGCACA
>NW_025818818.1:0-1094 GCF_002878395.1 Capsicum annuum
TTTTCTTAACTCAGCTGGAGCCATTCCATATGGAGGAATAGAAATTAAATGAGTGTCCAGAAAAAAATCAATACCAAACTCTATTTCCCTATCCAGAGAAACACCTGGAAGATCATCTGAAAAGACCTCTAGAAACTCATTATCCACAGGGACCGAATACAAAGAAGGACCTTTCGAGTTAGAATCTTTAACCCGGACCAAGTGATAAAGGCAATCCTTAGAGATTAATCTCTGAGTTATAAGATAAGAAATAAACCTCCCCTAGGATACAAGGATCTACCTTTCCATTCTATAACCGCTCACCAGGGAGCTTAAAGATAACCTTATGGGTTCAACAATCCACAAACGTATAACAAGAATGCAACTAATCCAAACCTAGGATTAAATTAAAATCTACCATATCCAACTCAAATAGATCTACCAAGGTATGCTTGCCCCAATAGCTACCACACACCCCCTATAAACTCTCTTATTAATAATCAAGTCACCTACCGGGAGAAAAACAGAAAAAGGATTTGACATAATTTTCGGATCAAAACCAAAAGACACAACCACATATGTAGTCACATAAGAAAGGGTGGAACTCGAATCAAGCAAACAATATATGTCATAAGAGAAAAGTTGTAACATACCAGCAATGACATCAGGTAATGCCTTGAATTCCTGTCGGGACTCTAAAGTATACAACATGTTCCAACCAATACTAGAACCAAGAGCAATATGATAATGGTTAACTTACTCCCATGTTTGAAGGGTGAGACGATTGTTGTCAATAACCCAAATAGAGTTGGGGCCAAATCCACAAGGAGTGAATTATAAATTTCAAGTTCTATAGGTTCTCTAATTACTAGAAGGTTACCCAAAATGATAACAAACATGATATATAAAATAAAATGAGGGATTGGTTTGTAACAATTTTTGACTAACAATGCACGAATGTAATACTTTTGATGAAAAATTAAGATTTGAGGAGATCTTGGGATTATGTCTACCTAAAGGTAAAACATGTGGATTGATGATCGTTAAGCATGAAGCTTAGTTGCTTAATAAAGGATGGGCTAGGATGAATGTCATTGTAGAAAATATTTTAATAA
>NW_025818819.1:0-1825 GCF_002878395.1 Capsicum annuum
ATTAATTCTTTGGAATGATTCATGATTCTCTTCCCTCATTATAATTTCAACTAAAGTCATGGTTTATATGATTGATTTCATGGTTTTACTATTTCACGAGTATGGTTTTTAACTATTATTGGGGGTTTTGACATTGAATGCTTGGTTATGGTTTCCTGTGGTTTTAATTATTCTTTTATATGCATTAATGGTGGATTTGGACAATTGGATTTCATGGTAATGGCTTAATGGTCTTTGAAATTGGCTTTGGTTATATTATGCCCCCAAGTTGCTTGATAAAATGTGTATAAGGAAATGTTCATTGCATTGACTTCTTTTATTGGAACTCTTATATGTTTTAAACTAGACAAAGAATTTATGCATGGTTTAAATGTTTTGAAAAGGCTAAGGATAAATGTTTGTGCTTTTAGAGAACATGGAAGTCCCTAAGTGAATTTAATATGGTAATTAGAAGGGCACCTAAGGTCCCCTTAGCCTAAATGGTTTGGCTATGGTATTACTTGCAAATAAGGGTTGGTATGACGATACCACTAATATTGGCCTTGGTTAATAAATGGTAAATAGATTGTTTGGACAGGATTTTAAATGGGCATTAATAGCGGGTTATGTAGCTAAGCCATAGAATGGGGCAGTCCCAGAGGAACCAAAAATCGAAAACTCATATTTGCTGATATAAGGGGTCATGATGACCATATATATGTGTCACATTTTATATTGGGGGATGTACAAGTCATCCCATGGGATATTCCCTGGTCATGCGGCTACATGCATGCATTAGGGCCCTTTTAGTAGGGGGAGATAAACCCGTATGGCCTATGGGTGGTTAGGACGGTAAAGCTACACAACTCAACTAAAGGTTTTAAGAGCATGTTAAACCCGATTCTCTTTCCCGGCACTTATATATGTAAGGTTGAGTGCATTATCGATGGTTTTACTTGGTTTTATGGCTGGCATTATTTTATCCTTATCTTGAGATTCATGCTAATGGTCACTCGCTAACTCCATGTACTAGTGGTTGTATACCCACGCTATGCAGGAATCGGTCATTCTAATTCTCCTATTTAACACGCGAATTTGGTATCAGCATTTGCACTGAAGTGGTGAGCTTCCATCCTTTTGAGAGGTATCACTTCATATTATGGATTCCATTAGACACTTCTCTTTTATTTTAGATATTGGTTTTGGCCATAGTTGGGGGCACGTCCCAACCAAATTTATTTATTCTTTTAGATAGAGGCTTTGTGGTACTTTTGGGGGTTGGTATAGGAAGGATCGCTATTGGTGTCATCCTTAGCATTAGTATTGACATTGAGGCTAGCGTCATCGGACATGATTTTTCATTGTTCCATCCTACTATATTTTAGGATTGATTTTAATATTATGTTTTTGTATTCCCTTTGGTTTATGGTCTATGGTTTGGTTTGGTATAGTTAGGCGGTTAGTGCGGTACGATTAGACTAGGTTGGGTTGTGACCCTATCCCAAAGTCTTAATAATAATAATAACATAATTTCGTTATATGTTCAAAATTTAGCCCATCTAAGGCTGGATATAGGTGGTTGGGTTGGGTAATAGGGCCTAGTCCATGGTCCTGATTGGACTTGGGATGCCCATTACAACAAGGACCAGGGTCTGGTTGAGTTAAGTTGGTATCAGAGCCTAGGTTTATGGTCAATTGAGAAATGCACAAAGTTGTGTCGAGTAGATTCTAGATTAGGGGTGTGAAGTGTGTCACACTCATAAGAGAGAGGTTGCAAAACATTTAGGAATGCTTCACTCTATTGGTATTCTATCTTCAAGCTTGAGTTCTCAATCCTGGAATATTC
>NW_025818820.1:0-2510 GCF_002878395.1 Capsicum annuum
CATTTAGCTTACCAGTACATTCAAAGTACTGATCACATACTCTTTTCGTGCGTTATGATGTATCATATCATAGGTTCAGACGCCTAGTTCTCAGATTGTGCATAAACTTCCCAGACTATCAGCTGTAGTAGTAGTGAGTCCTCATACTTTAAGGAAAAACTATTTTATTTCATGCTTTCAGTTCAGTAGTTAGTTGGAGTTAGTTGGGGCCTATCCCATCAACTCATATTTAGTCAGTTTAGAGGATTTTGGACACTTCAGATAGTTTATCTTTAATTTATCAGTTTCAAATAGTTGTTCTCTGGATTCATGATTTAGCATTATTTTAAGTTGCTAAAACCTTATGGCTTATCAGTTGTTCTTATGCATATGTTATTATATTATTTAGTTCTCACAGCAGGTACCAACATATGGGTTAGTTTGTGGTCCCTCGGGACTGTAAGCACCCTGTGATGCCTAGGATTTACTCTTGAGGCATTACAAAATTTTAGATACTTATAGCAGGGTGGATGCCAATGGAACAGTGGTAGAGATCGTAGGCAGTCGAGCATGAAGAGGACTTGGGAAACTCGAGTTCATATTCTATGGATAGTTCTTTATATCCTAAGCCATTTGGTGATTGTCGCTTTAAGACTGACAGTGGGTTTAAGACCTAGGATGCCAAATAACAGGCTAGTGGAGCCCAGTTATCTCCATTATATCCTCCTTATAGATTTTGTAGGGCAGTTACATAGTGGTTTTTATAATGAGGGGAGAAATAAATATTTTAGATATGGACATCCTGGTCATATTCAGAGTAGCTATTCTTCAGGAAATATTGCTACTAGAGCTAATAATGTACTAATTTCTACTTCTTCAACTCCTGTGCGAAAGGGTGTTACTTCTAGTACCGGCACTGATCGAAATCGTCTCTATGATCTTTCTACCTATCTGGAATCTAAGGTATCTCCTGATGTTGTTACTGGTTTATTATAGCTTTTATCTCATGATGTCTATTTTTTGTTTTATTCAAGCTCTACTCTTTCTTATGTGACCTAATATGTGGTTGTTCATTTTAATTTTTACCCCGAGTGAATTTTTTATCCTTTTTCTGTGTCTACCATATTAGGTGAATCTATTATGGGTAGAAGGTCTATAGGTGTTGTGTTGTATCTATTGGTAATAGAGAGACATTGGTGAATCTGATAGAATTGGATATGATAGATTTTGATGTGATCTTAGTAATAGATTCGCTTCATTCGTGCTATGATTCTCTAGATTGTCGGACACAAAGTATCAATTTCTAGTTTTTGAATAACTGGTAATTGAGTGGGAATGGATTTCCCTAGTACATAAGGTAAGGTTTATTTCTTATCTTAGAGCCCAAAAGTTAATTTCTAAAAGGAGTCTATACTATCTAGTTCGGGTTAGAGATTCTAGTTCTGAGGCTCCCTCTCTATAATCTATCCCTATTGTAAACGAATTTCCTAAAATATTTCCCAATGATATTCTTGGTATTTCTCTTGATAGGGAAATAGACTTTAGGATTGATCTACTACCGGATACTCATCCTATCTCTATCCCTCCATACAAAATGGCTTCGTTTGAGTTGAAAGAACTTAAAGAGTGTTTAAAGAATCTTATTGATAAGGGTTTTATTTGTCCTAGTGTTTTTCCATGGGGTGCCCTTATTTTCACCATGCATAAAAAGGATGGTTCCCTTCAGATGTGTATAGATTATCAGTAACTGAATAAGGTGACGGTGAAGAATAAGTATCCTCTTCCAAGGATAGATAATCTCTTTGACCATCTTTCGAGTGTTAGGTTTTTCTCTAAGATTGATCTTCGGTTGGTTTATCATCAGTTGAAGATTAGGGAGGTGAATATCCCTAAGACTTTCTTTGAAACCTGATATAGCCATTATGAGTTTTTGGTAATGTTGTTTGGGTTGACTAATGCTCCAGCTGCATTTATGGATTTGATAAACTGGGTATTCAGAAGTTATTGGATTTATTCATCATTGTGTTTATTAATTACATCTTGGTATATTCTAAGAGTGAGAAGGAACATGCCAATCACCTCCGTATAGTATTGCAAACTCTTAAGGATTAGTAATTATATGCTAAGTTTTGAAAGGTGGGTTTTGGTTGAATCTTGTGACCTTTCTGGTTCATGTTGTGTCTAGTGAGTAGATTATGGTGGATCCACATAAAGTTGAGGAGGTAAATAAGTGGCCTAGACCCACGACCCCAATTGACATTTGGAGCTTCTTAGGATTAGCTGGGTACTACAGGAAATTTGTGGAAATTTTATTATCTATTGTTGATCTATTGACTAAGTTGACACAAAAAAAGGTGAAGTTTTTATTGTTCGATGCTTATGAGGGTAGCTTTGAGAAGATGAAGCATAAGTTGACTTTTGCTCTGATTTTGACCCTGTTCAAGGGTACTGGTGGGTTTGTTATTTACTATAATGGATCGTGTGTGGGACTAGGTTGTGTCTTGATGCAACATAGTAAGGTTATGGCCTAT
>NW_025818821.1:0-1352 GCF_002878395.1 Capsicum annuum
CACCAAGATGTCATCCATGAATACAATGACAAACAAATCTAGAAACTAATGGAAGACCTTATTCATCAAATCCATAAATACTGTCGTAGCGTTGGTTAAACCAAAAGACATAACCAAGAACTCAAAGTACCCATATCGAGTACGAAAAGTAGTCTTAGGGATATCCACCTCCCTAATATTAAGTTGATGATACCCATTCGAAGATCAATCTTAGAGAAGAATTTGACACCTTGGAACTGATCAAATCCTTGGAAGAGGATACTTGTTCTTAACTATTACCTTATTCAATAGTCGATAGTCAATACACATCCGAAGGGAACCATCCTTCTTACACACGAATAACACTAGTACACTCCCCGGAGACATACTAGGATGGATGAAACCCTTATCCAAGAGATTCTTAAGTTGCTCCTTCAACTAAGCCAGAGTCATCCTATAAAGAGGAATAGAAATTGGACAAGTGTCCAGATTAATCATAAACTCAATCTCCCTATCCGAAGAAACACCAGGAAGTTCATCAGGGAAGACCTCAGGAAATTCATTCACCCCCAGAATAGAATACAAAGAAGTGCTATTCGAGTTAGAATCTCTAACCTAGACTAGATGGTAAAGACACCCCTTAGAGATTAATATCTGAGCTCTAAGATATGATATAAACGTCCCTTTAGGTGCTAGGGAACTACCCTCCCACTCAATAACTAATTTACCAGGGAACTTAAAGACAACCTTATGGGTCCAACAGTTTTAGGATGTATAGCATGAGTGCAACCAATCCATCCCCAGAATAACATCAAAATCCACTATATCTAACTTATATAAATCCACCAAAGTCTCTTACTAACAATAGATACCATGCACTCCATATAGACTCTTCTAGAAATCATAGAGTCACCCACTGAGGTAGAAATAAAAAAAAAGGTTCAGAACAACCTCAGGACCAAAACCAAAATACACAGCCACAAATGAGGTCACATAAAAGAGAGTGGACCCTGGATCAAGTAAATAATACATACAATGGGATAAAAGTTTCAATGTACAAGTCACATCAGGCAATGCCTCAAACTCATCTTAGGATGCAAGAGCATATAACCGATTCCGATATGTGTCGGTACCAAAAGTAAAAATAGATACAGAAGCAACCCTTTGGTGTAGAGGTAGATGAAGAGGCAATCGGAAAACTGTTCGCTCTCGAAGTAACTTTACCAACCAAATAATTTTTAAGCATATGGCCCAGCTAACCACATTTAAAACACCTGTCGCTTCTCCCATCATAGAAACCCCAATACAACGAACCAAAAAACCTATAAGAAGGACATGATGAAGTCGACTGTGCTCCACTAGTTTGATATTGG
>NW_025818822.1:0-2752 GCF_002878395.1 Capsicum annuum
GCAGCTAGAATGACTAACATACTAAGTACTCATATTGGGCACGCATCTCTAACACATGGAACACTCGACTGAAGCTACTTGGAGCTGAATCATCATAGCATGCATGAAAATATGATACATGAACTCATAGCTTGGTTGATCTCATGAATGCATGGCTGAGCACGCACTGGCAAGCTGAACTCTTTCTACTGGACGTGCATATCTAATGCATGAATGTCTAACTGAACTGACCTTCGGAAGCACGACTGACAATACAATGATCACTAATGCTAGCTTCATTAGAAGAATATTAACATGCATCTAAATAAACTTAAGGATAGGAAAACATCATAACCCTACGGGGCATCTCCCCCTTGGGACCCTATGTCTCTCTAACCATACTTTACTAAAATACTGGAGCGGTGTATGGGGCACCTACTGCTTGGGTCATGATTGACCAATTGAGATCTAAAACTCATGCATGACTCATGCTAAAATATAATGCTCAACATAAAATTGATGGATCTAACAATGCATCTCATATAGATGAAGGGCTCATAACATATCCAGGTCTATGTTGAGGACACCTTCATGATAAAGACGAGCCTGAAGCGCACGGAGTCTACCTCTCTGTGTTAACACTTTACAATCTCACATTCTATGGCTTGGATCACCACACCCAAAGTACATATCACTACCGGCTCTATAAAAGCCTCGGTGGTGCCTGCCAAACTCTCCACAAAGCGGATGGGTACGAACACCACTAATACTACTCTTGGCCTCTAAGCTTGGTGCTCCCTCGGATCTGACACCCCCAAACACAGGTGTGGGTACACTAGACAAAGATGGATCTAGAACTAAAAATCTCTAACCATTCTGAGAACTACTACCACCTTGGGACCCTAACTGCGAGAACCCATAACTACCTGTGTTGGATCTCTTACTCATACTCTATCTTTCTTTCATCTTGTTCGCCTCAATTTTCTGTGCATACATTATTAGCCTAGAAAGATCGATATCTCTAGTTAGCATAGTAGCTCTACACTCTTTCAACACATAACACGAAACCCCAGACAGAAACTTACTCATGCTTTCTCTAGGGTCAGCTACCAAGTCAGGAGCATACTTAGCTAATTGGTTGAACTTAAGACAATACTCTTTCAAAGTCATAGAACCTCGCCTTAGGTTCATGAACTCTTCTACGTTAGATTCTCTCATCTCAAGCGGAAAGAATCTATCTAGAAAGGTACTCTAAAATTTTGACTGAGTCATAGAACCTACATTCTCCCTTCTACTCTTCTCCCACATCACGACCCAATCATCAGCAACATCTTTCAACCTATAAGATGCTAAATCCAAACTATCCTCCTCAGAGATATGCATAATATGGTTGATCTTTTTAACCACCTTTAGATAAAGCTGCGGGTCCTCACTTACTACTAATCAAAAGAATTTTGGCGGGTTCATTTTCATGAAATTTCTAATTCGAGCTGCGGCGGAATTCCTATCTTGCTGAGGTGGGACTGCAGCCTAAAGGTTTCCCTGAACATTAGTCACAGCTTGGGCTAGCACCTGAAAAGCTGCCCAAAACTCTGCTTGTGACACACTCTTATTATCTGGTTCTACTAGTTGAGGGGGCAGATCATCGACCCCACGAACAAAACTTCTGCGATGAGGCATACTCTGTAATTAAAATAAAGAAGTGGATTAGACTTAGAATCAACCTGACCTTATGCTCACTCACACGAAATGATTACTGAAATAAGGGAATCTTCTCCTAAGAACATCCTAAAGCCTCTTGTACATAAATGTGGTGCGCTACACACCCATGCACAAGACTCTACTAGATGTAGATTTTCAGACTCCTTAGGACACTCTAGAACCTTAGGCTCTTATACCAAGCTTGTAATGCCCCGAGATCCTATCTCGAGATGTCACACGGTACTTGTGACCCTAAAGGACCACAAGCTAACCCTTTACTGATATCTATACCTGTACACTGCATAATATCTAGAATAAATGCAAAAACTGGCCATAAGGTTCAACACTTCTATAAATACTCAAAATATGAAACTGAATACTATAAAATACATCTATCTGAAAAGCCTCTAATCTGAATGAACGATAGAGTTGATAGGACAGGTCCCCAACTAACTCCGTCAACTAAAAGTAAATAAAATTTTGATTACTCACTGCTGCTGCTGATGACTTGGACTGATCTGCTGATGATACTCTGGGTCCTGTGCCTCTAAAACTATGGTGTCAAATGAGACAACATAGTGCAAATGCATCAGCACAAAATGTACCGAGTATATTGACGGGGTAAGGCTAAATGCAAGGGCTCATGCATGCAAAATATGTATAACCTAAATGATCATGAGAATCCCGCATGAAAATAAGAACACATATAAGAATGTGTAAATCATACTCATAATCATCACAACTCTAGGAACCAGAGCCTAGTTCCTTTCCTGGCTCAGAGTCTCCCTCCACCTCCGGCAAAGCTATTACAGCCATCAAGGCTTATAGTGAACACATAGCCGTTAAAATTGTCATAAACAAAGACTTTGTTCTTAATAGAGTCGCCCTCTTCTATACAGGAGCCGACAGTAACTGTATCGTTAAAGGTCTTGTACCTACGAAGTACCTTACTAAGAGTACCTCTCGCCTTTACTCAGCAACAGGAGAAAAAATGACAATTCATTATCAGCTCCCTAAAGCTCATGTCTGTAATAATGGCATTTGCCTTGTTAATGACTTTGTCATCACCGAA
>NW_025818823.1:0-3320 GCF_002878395.1 Capsicum annuum
CTTAATAGTCACCTTGTTCAGTTGTCTATAGTCAATACACATTCTTAACGAGCCATCCTTCTTACGCACAAATAACACTGGTGCACCCCAAGGGGATACACTAGGCCTTATGAATCCTTTTTCTAGCAAGTCTTTTAATTGCTCTTTCAACTCCCGTAATTCTGTCGGGACCATTCTATATGGAGGAATTGAAATTAGTTGAGTACCTGGAATCACATCGATACCAAACTCCACTTCTCGTTCTGGAGGCAAACCTGGAAGATCTTCAAGAAATACATCAGGAAATTCATTTACCACAGGAATAGTTTGAAGACTTGGTGTCTCCGCATTTATATCCTTCACTATAACTAGATGACATATGTAACCCTTGAAAATCATCCTTTTTGCCTTAAAATAAGAAATAAATTTACCTCTTCGCACACCAATATTACCTCTCCATTCTAGGACTGCCTCCTTTGGGAAATGAAAACACACCCTCTTAGTTCGGCAATCTACTGTGGCATAATAAGAAGCCAACCAATCCATACCCATTATAGCATCAAAATCTACCATTTCTAACTCAATCAGGTCAGCCATTGTATCGTGACCGCAAATAGTTATTATAAAATTTCGATAAACTCTCTTAGCTATAACAGATTCACCAATTAGCGTAGATACTTCAAATGGCTTAACTAGCAATTCTGGTGTTCTTTTGAACTTTTCAGCAACAAATGGAGTGACATACGATAATGTAGAACCCAGATCAACTAATGCATATACATCATGTGAAAAGATGGACAATGTACCTGTAACCACATCTGGAGAAGCCTCTGAATTTTGTCGATCTGCTAAAGTGTATGTACGATTCTAAACTCTACTAGAGCTAGCTGTTCCTTTAGCACCTCTACCACGACCCATAGGCTGTACACCCCTACCTAAATAAGGCACCGATGATGATGATGTAACGGGTGATCCAGTAGGTCGTGCCATACCACCTATGCCCCTTTGAGGGCATTCTCTCATTATATGTCCTGACATACCACACCAAAAGCAAGCATTTGTTCCGAACCGACATGCACCTAAATAAAGCTTTCCACATTGTCTACATGGCTGTCGAGGAGGCCTTAATTGGCTCATAATCCCTTGCTCTTGATACCCTATTGTTTGCAAACTCTGACTCTCATTTCTTTGACCAAACTGGTTACCTTTAGACCCTTGAAACTGTGGTGGAGCACTAGTTGCAGAATAAGAAGATAATGGTCTATGAGGTTTATTAGAAAATCGAGGCCTAAACTCTCCTTGGGATGCCATAAACTGCCCCACAGATCTAGACCTCTTGGAATACCCCCTTTCTAACTCTTGTGTTCTTCTTCTTTGCCTCTGATCCTCCATTTTTTGTGCGAATGCTTGTATCCTTACTATGTCCATGTCTTTGTTCAAAGCAGCAATAGTACAATCTCTAACCAGATATGGATCCAATCTATCCATATATCGATGAACTCTATCATCCATTGTAGCTACAACATTAGGAGCATACCTAGACAAGTAGTTAAACCAGAGGCTGTACTCCCTCACGCTCATATTCCCTTGGCAAAGATTCAGGAACTGATCCGCACGGGCTTCTCGAATCTCAAATGGAAAGGTAATGATCAAGAAATGACTCTTTGAACTCTTTCCAAGTAGCTGAAGGTGAATCGATACCCCTAGATCGTTTCCAATCTTCATACCAAAATATAGCCTCCCTCTTGAATCTATATGCTGCTAGCTCAACTGTCTCTTTACCCGACATAAGCATAACATCTAGAGCCCTTTGGATTTGATCAATAAAGTCCTGTGGGTATTCATTAAGATCTAATCCGGTCAACGTGGGAGGATCTAATTTGAGAAAATCCTGAGTTCGTAAACTAGCTGCCCTATCCGCACCACTAGAACCTGTAGTTGGAATGGGTTGTCCTTGGGCTTGTCCAGCAACTATACAAGCCAACAATTGTACTGCATTCTTTAGATCTTAGTCCGTAGCATTGGTAGGTATTTCTGAGGATGCGGTTCTTCTCCTTCTTAGCTCTTCTGGAGATGGAGGAGTAAAAGAAGTTTGGGACACAAACTCAGCTTAAGCCTCACTTTGATTAGCTTGTCTAGGTGGTGATTTATTGGTCCCCTGCCCAACAGCCTCTTCTATCCGCCTACCTATATTCTTACTCCTTCTTGTAACCAGCATCTTTACTATAATAAGAGGAAAAAAATAAGTTCAATGTTTAAATATAACTTCACCTACAACATGGGTCTATTGCATGATCTAAGATATGAAGAAAAAGAGACAACCCCTAAATGTCACATAGCCTCCTATTTATAGATGTGGTGCACAACACGCCCATAAACAGGACTCTATATATACACGGCTTTGTAGAAACCCTAGGACGACCGCTCTGATACCATTTTTGTCATGCCTCAAATCCTATTAGGGCTGACAGGCACCTATAGTCGTAAAGGCCCGAGAGAACCAATTCATAACCTTGTACTTCCCATGCATGTAACTGTGACAACCAAATGTTCTGACAACATGATATTATGTATCGGTGAAAATAACTACACATGCACGCACAAACTGATATGTACAATATTTGGTCGATGGGGCCACCATGTCTAAAATCAGGACACTACCATAACTTTACATTAGTCTACAAAGCCTCTAAAAGATACATAGACTTAGTTAGGGTCGGGACAAACCCCCCGTCCTACTCTTAACCTACTGTACAATACCAAAACATATGGAACAGACTCGGAGAGCCCCGAATCAACCTGGAGCTCACCAATATGCACGGAATAGCCTGAGCTCCTACGAGTGAGGTGTATGAGCTGAAGTACCTGTGCTTGCAGCATGAAATGCAGGTCCCCCGTGAGGGACGTCAGTACGAAAATATGTACTGAATATGTAAGGCTAAAAGTAACAACACATGGTACACAAGCTCAATAAAAATCAGATACAAGTGTATAAGTAGTACTAGTAGACCACCTATATATAAACTTGTGGGACTACATATATTACGTTCCTTTCTTTATTTTTACCCTTCTTACTTCATAATCTTTGTAAGCCCTATATAATGCAAATGACCAGCTGATCAGTGATAAATAGATAAATTAGGATCAGCCCATGCTAGGCTTACGCCCCTGAGCTGCCACCTACATATAAAGATTGGGATCGACCCATGCTAGGCTTATGCCCCTGAGCTGCCACCCACAAATAAAGGTATCAAGATCGGCCCATGCTAGGCAAGTGCCCCTGAGCTGCCACTCGTCATTTTACAGATTTGCATTACTTAGTTTATTTAGCCTTTGAGATT
>NW_025818824.1:0-1405 GCF_002878395.1 Capsicum annuum
GCCCTTCTTTTGCCCATCATTACTATCTATCCTTCATACACAACTTAACTTAGTTCATAACTCTCTAAGCCTCAACTTAACTTTCCCTTGCAATCTCAAGAGCATCTAAGTTAACAACACTCATCCACTAAGTATCATCATCCATAACTTATACTTATCTTATGCAACACACCGTCAACAACTCTTTTCATACCTTAAGCAAACCATTATTTACCTCCACCAATAACTCATTCTCTTTCTTCTATGAGCTGACATACAAGAACAATATTATTCATCACTAACTCGATCACATGCAAAAGGCTCAGCTATACATACTTTCAATAAATCACACTTTCCACCCTTTCTTTCCACAACACCTCTAAACCAGTTCTAACTAGCTCAAGAAAACAAGATACACAAGGAGTCGCTAGTGAATCAAAATAGGCCTCACCCGGCTTCACTAGTCTTTGATTTGCTTTTTGAAAAAGAATTTGAGATGGATAACAAAGAAATTATGCTAGTGAATCGAAAGAGCCCCACACGGCTTCACTAGACTTTCAGTTCCAACATCATGAAGATAACAAGGTTACAAGAAATAGAAACTCGCCATACAATATTTGATAATCTAAGAATACACATCTTACTCTGTCTTAACTAAAATAATCATAAGGGAGAGGGCATAAAATTGAACTCAGGAAACTTATAACATGTTAGTAAGATCTTCTCAGGCCGCTCTAAAATTTCTCTCTTGTAAATCTGAAAGCATTATCAGAGGGAGAAAATTGGAACTCACTGATTATGTTACCTCAGGAAAAGTACATAGATTAGGAAGTATAGATTATCAATATGGATTTTGAGAAGGAAATCTAGAAGCGCAACTGACTTGGGCTTATTGCACAATTTATAAGCAAAGCATGATAAGGCACTAATAGGGTACTTTCTAGATCATTTACAACTTCATAACTATCTATGGGGAATGTTTAAGAAAGTACTATCTACAAAGAATTGAGTTTGACTGTCTCTAATACCTTGAAAATAAGGCGGGGATGCCCCGAATAGGGTAAGATGAGAATCTGTATAAGTTTCTCAACGAACCTTTCTAGAGCACGATCTAAGACTTAAAAGAATGGAGACCTTTCCTAAATGTCTTGTAGCCTCTTGAAAAAAAGTACAGACGTCTCCGTATCGTTCTGCAAGACTCTACTAGACACGGCTTCATAGACACCCTAGGACACTTGAACTCTGTGCTCTGATACCAAGTTTGTAACGCTCCAAAATTTGGGTCCCGAGACGTCACACGATGCTTAGGGGTGCAAGTAACCCCAAGCTAACCCTCCTACTAGCATAACTCATAAACAACTGGATAAAATGCTTAAATCTATATAAAGTTAGAAAAAATATAGAACTTTACTGAACTTGATCAATA
>NW_025818825.1:0-1007 GCF_002878395.1 Capsicum annuum
TGAGAGTAGACCACCTTACTGTAGTCTTAGTTAGGGCTTGGAAAAGTTATCTTAGTATAAGGCTTGGAAAAACCAATATTGAGGTTTGCTTGAAAAAGGTGGATCTTGAGGTGAGTTGATTTCCTTGGCGGTCACCATAAGAGTGTAGTTTTGATTATTACATTCATTAGGGTTAGTTTTGAAATACACTTGGTTCTTAATCTTGTAATAATCTTGGTCTCACTATCTATCCTTTCATTATTTTGTAAATCCGTGTGTTTTTGTGTTTGTCATCTTGTATCCCTTTGTGTTGCTTGTTCTTCTCACGTTTTGTGGACTGTTTTGGCATCTTGGTAGGCTGATTTGTATCATTTGGTATCAGAGCATGGCTTGATCTTATTCCCACAAGATCAATCCTGGGCTCTTCAATTTGAAAATAAAAAAAAAAGGTGTTAGAAAACTGAAAAATCAAAAAAGAGGCAAATCTATCTATTTTTTTGGTGTTCTTGGTCGAACTTGTGTTCTTGTTGTTGTTGTTGTTTTGGCCGAGATTTGTGTCTAAATCTAGGTGTGTTTTGATTGTCTTAGTTGTTTCTAAGTGTTAGTTTTGTCTTCACTAACACCCTTGAGTCTAGGTCCAAGTTGAGCTTGAACATTGTTGTTGTTATTGTTGTTACGGTTTTAAGAACTTGAACATTGTTGGTGTTATTGTGTGGACCAAAACTTGAAGGTGGTTTGAGCTCGTGTTGTTGGTATTTTGTTGTGATTTTTCAGCTTGAAAAAGGTGTTGTTGATTGTTGGAGATTCAATGTGAGGCTAGGTTTTAAAACTTCTATTGAAAGTTCTTGTTGTTATAGACTATCTTTATGTCTAGTTGCAAAAAAGCTCTTCAATATTGTTGTTTGATCCAAAAGCCAAGTGGAAAAAAGTGAGGCCTTTGTTAGTATTTAAACAAATCCCAAAGACCTACCAAAAGGGAAAGGGGACAAAAAGATCTACAAAAAACCTGGTACTAAAAGAGGGAAAAA
>NW_025818826.1:0-1407 GCF_002878395.1 Capsicum annuum
AATTTCATCACCATTAAGGTATGCGTAGTGTTCATCTATTGATCCCTTTCATTCATAGAGTTCAGGAACCATGTTTTAACTATTATTTTGTCATTGTCTTGTTGTGATATGAACATGTACATGTTGATGATTTGTTGTTTAAATTTCAAGATAATATCTAAAGGTGTTTTCATGAAGTGTATGTGTTTGTTAGTTGATATCCATGAATTAAGGGTGGTTTAATATGGAGAGATTCATCAACACACCTAAGCCGAAAGAATGCATGCAAAGTATTTGATAAAATACATAAGATGATAGGATTCATGTCCCATGATCTAATAGTGCTTAAATTACAATTCCATTCTCTATGCTTTATGATTCCACATGAATTCCACGTTATTGATATGTGTTGTTGTTTGACATAGATTGAGCACGGTATTGAAGCTATGAAAGTATACATGTTGTATGCATTTCCTTTCCGTGTATAAGATATTGAGAACTATGCTTAGTGTGAAATCACCTGCTTATGATATTATAAATCTTGGACTCTAATCTTATGATCAAGTCAGTCATGTGCGTCAGTTTCCTTCCATCAAGTCCTGGGGGTACTTGTACCCAAAAAATATAGTTGTTTGCCTAGAGCCATTTCGCATTATCAAGATACTCTCAGTCAAGCCATGATCTATAGAACTCAGTCAGTCATGTCACTCAGGAAATCTCAGAAATCTCATGATCTCAGTTAATTCTCAGATAATAGTACTATTCTGTTTGTCAACAGAAGTCAGTTACTCAATCCATGTACAGTCTTTTAATCATGTTCAGTCTCTTCCGATGGGAGTAGAAGTTAGCACCGAGTGAACCCAAGGATGGGAACACACTGTCACATGAGGGTGTGATTCTTAGCAGTCATCATTACATTCCAGAACTATGTAGCCAGCATAGGTTGAGACATCAATACCTATCAGTTGAGGGTAGATAAGGTGTCTTAACCTATCAGATTAGGGTCCTACCATTCTCATTGAGTACCTACCAAATAAGGGTCACTCACAACTTGTCTTTACTAGTGGCGTGGTATTGATACCCTTCTAATCAGGGCACAGATTGGACCCCAACACAATTATTATAGTGCATTTGGGGCATGTCGGTTAAAAAACCACCTCCCGCAGTTTCATTCTTAGTTTCAGTGAAAGAACTCAGATAGTTCTTTAGATTTCAGTATCAGGACTGTTAGATACAGTCAATTCAGTTATAGTAAAAAACTCAGATGGTTCCATTAGATTTAGAACTATCAGACATAGTCATCCATGTTATTAGAATTTCACTATCAGTCATGTTAGATATCAGTAAACTATGTATTAGAGTACAGATCTACATATCACTTATTAACGATCTCAGGTAATATGTATGCTTGTTTGCTCTCTTATGTCT
>NW_025818827.1:0-1713 GCF_002878395.1 Capsicum annuum
CCATCTGGAAGAGCTAAGACTAGAGCTGAGGTGAGTCGAGTTTTCAATTCCTGAAAACTCTTCTCACAAGGATCTGACCACGGAAACTTTACCTTCTCGCAAGGTCTGTAATAGCCATCCAAAAAAACTCCTTATATCTGATGGAGAGACAGGGCGAGGCAAGTTTCTTACCATTTCGGTCTTCAAAGGATCTACTATAATGCCATTACCCAAAATAATATGGCCAATAAATGCTACTTACCATAGACAAAACTAGCACTTATAAAATTTAGCGAATAACTGTTGATCTTTGAGAGTCTGAAGAACAATTCTGAGATGGTCTGAATGATCATTCTCTATGAGAGAATAGACTACGATATCATCTATGAAGACTATGATGAACATGTCCAAGTAATGATTAAACACACGGTTCATCAAGTCCATGAAATTAGCTGGGGCATTGGTAAGACCAAAGGACATAACTAGAAATTTCCAGTGACCATACCGAGTACGGAAAACTGTCTTTAGGATGTCACATTCTTTAACTCTGAGCTAATAATAGCCTGATCTATGTCTATCTTGGAGAAATAACTAGCACCCTTAAGTTGGTCAAACAAGTCATCTATTCTGGGAAAAGGATACTTGTTCTTGACTGTAACTTTGTTGAACTAATGGTAATCAATACACATCCTGAGAGAACCCTCTTTTTTGCGCACGAATAAGACTGGTGTACCCTACGGGGAAATGCTGGGTCTAATGAATCCCTTATCTAAGAGATCCTTCAACTGATCTTTTAGTTTTTTGAGTTTTGCTGGTGACATTTTGTATGGCAAAATAGAAATAGGCTGAGTATCTCGAATAAGGTCAATGCCCAAGTCTATTTCCCTTTCGGGAGGAATGCCTAGGAGATCTTCGGTAAAGACATCTGAATAGTCGTTAACCACTGGGATTAATTCAAAGCTAAGAGATTTGGAACCAGAGTCTTTAACATGAATGAGATGATAAACATATCCCTTAGAAATTATTTTCTTTGCCCAAAGGTAGGAAACAAGTTTACCCCTGAAAGATGAAGTACTACCCTTTCACTCTAGGACAGGCTTATTTGAGAACTAAAATTGAACTATCCTATTTCTGCATTCAACTGTGGCATAGCAGGAATAAAGCCAATCCATTCTAAGAATGGCATCAAAATCAGTCATCTCTAACTTGACTAAATCGACTGATGTGGCTTTCTGAAATATCATAATCGGGTAGTTCCTGTATACCTGTCGAGCTATGTTGGTTTTTACCAAGTTGGGTAGAGACTGAAAAGGGCTCTACTAAAATTTTGGGGCTGATTCTGAAATCGCCTGCTATATAAGGAGTAACAAAATACAAGGATGCACCTGGATCTAGCAAATCTAAAACATGAACATAGAAAATCTGTAACGTACCAGTAAGGACATCAGGAAAATTTTCCTGATCCTGTCAGGTCTGAAGAGCATGGAGTATGTTTTGGCATTGCCCACTAGCAGTATCGGAAGTGGCGGCCTACTAATTTGGGCGACTAGACTGGGCTATGAAATGATTCTACTGACCCTGTAGACCTTACTGTGGACTCTCTCTAATCCTGTGGCCTGGCTTGCCATAACCGAAACAAACATCACTACCAGCTCTATAAGTACCCTTGTGGTTCTTACTATAAGGCTGATACAGAGGATTAGTTCGAGCACTGCTGACACTTCCCTAAGACTT
>NW_025818828.1:0-1247 GCF_002878395.1 Capsicum annuum
CATGTATGTACAAGCTTATGCCTATCACATGTTTGATGAAATGCTTCAGTAAATGCATTATGGTGATTATTATGTATTCAAGCAAGTAATGCTTTGTCAGTTTTCTTTTATCGAGTCCTGGGGGTACTTGTACATAAAACATTAGTTGTGTGCCTAAAGTCATGTCATGTTTTCACGATACTCTCAGTCAAGCTATGATCCTTAGACTTCAGACAGTCTTATGACTCAGGAAATTTCTATAATCTCATGAACTCAGTCAGTTGTCAGATATCAGTAGTAGTCAATCAGTCAACAGAATTCAGTAACTCAGTCCATGTTCAGTTCAATAAATCATGTTCAGTGTCTATTCAGATAGGATTAGAGATTAGCACCGTGCGAACCCAAGGATAGGAACTCACCTGCTATACGAGGGTGTGATTCTTAGAAGTAATCCTTGCATTCCATAACTATGTAGCCAGCATAGGTTGAGACATCATAGCCTACTATATGAGGATAGATGAGGTGGCTTAGCCTGCTCTATGAGGGTTCCCACCGTTCTCACTTGAGTTACCTATTATATTAGGGTCACTCACATATTGTCCTTACTAGAGGCACGATATTGACACCCTTCCAATCAGGGAATAGATTTGATCCCAATTCAGTTATAATGCATTATTTGAGGCATGTTGGTTAGATGAAAACCTCCCACAGTCTCAGTATCCATCTCAGTAAAAGGACTAAGATTGTTCTTTAGAATTCAGGACTGTCAGATATAGTAAACTCAGATACAGAACGGAACTCACATAGTTACATCAGATTTAGGAATGTTACATACAATAAATCATGTTATTAGTTATATTCAAATTCAGTAATCATGTTATCACAGTATTAGTGTTAGTTGTTACATCTCATGCATGTAATCTTACGCTCATGATAGTTATTTAGTTATTATTATTGTTCTTGCATATAAACCCCATGTATTTAGCCTACCTTACATGCATACCAGTACATTCAAAGTACTGAAACATTTGCACTATGGTGTCTTATTCCATAGGTTCAGAGACACGAGCTCCAGAGTAACAGTAGATTCTAGATACCCACAGAAATTGTTAGAAGTAAGTCCTCATCTTTCAAGGACATGATTATTTCCCTATTATCTTATTAATATGTTTATTAGTTGGAGTTAGTTGGGGACATATCCCATTAACTCCTTACTCAGATAGTTCAGTCAGTTAAAGGCTTTCGAGACTATCATGTTTCAGACTTCA
>NW_025818829.1:0-1909 GCF_002878395.1 Capsicum annuum
AAAACTATATCTGTGTGCCTAGATCCATGTTATGTTTCACGATATCCAAACTCAAGCTATGATTCCATAGACTTCAGTCAGTCATATGACTCAGGAAAACCTCATGATCTTAGTCAGTTGTCAGATATCAGTAACATTCCATCAGTCAACAAAATTCAGTAAGATTAAGTCATACACAATCAGTTATTGATGTCCAGTCCCTCTAAATGGGAGTAGAGGTTATCACCGAGTGAACCCAAGGATGGAAACTTACCCACCAGTTCATGGTGTGATTCTTAGTAATCATCCTTGTGTTCTAGAACTACATAGCCAGCTTAGGTTGAGACTTCTTAACCAGTCAGATTAGGGTTGATGAGGTGGCTTAACCCGTCAGTTTGGGGTTCCCACCGTTCTCATTGAGTACCCTCCAGATAATGGTCACTCACAGGCTGTTCTTGCCCATGGTATAGTATTGACACCTCTCCATTCGGGGCAAATATTGGACCCCAGCTTAGCCATAACGGCATGCATGGGGCATATCGGTTAAACACTACTTCTCACAGTTTCAGTATCAGTCTCAATAAAAAAACTCAGGGAGTTCTTCAGATTTCAGTATATACAGGACTGTCAGATATAGTCATCCATGTTATCAGTTTCAGTATCAGTCTCAGTAAAAGAACTCAGGGCGTTCTTCAGTTTTCAATATATACAGGACTGTCAAATACAGTCATCCATGTTATCATTTTCAGTATCTGTCATTACAGTTATCAGTAAACCATGTATTAGCTTATAGGTCATGCTATCACGTACTCATGATCCTAGTTTCTATATATGTGTGTTTGCACTCCCATGTTTATATTGGTCAGTCAGTGTTATTCATATATGAAACCCTTTATGTTTAGCCTACCTTCCTCTTATACTCAGTACTCCAGTTGTACTGACGCATTTGCGCTATGGTGCTTTCTTTGCATATTACACCATAGGTTTCGAGACACGAGCTCTAGCCCAACAGTAGTGGTAGTATTCCAATCACAGAGACATAGTGAGTCCTCATTAATTCGAGGACAATATGATTTGATTCATTTATTTATTTCTTCAGTTCAGTTTTATGGTGTTAGTTGGAGACATGTTCCTTCAACTCCTTATTCAGATAGTTTAGAGGCTTTCAGATTTATGTTCAGATTTACGTTTAGATTGAGTTGTTTTGGGTATTTTCGCCCACATGGTTTTATTCAGTTGAACCTTCTGGCCTTATAGTTCTATGTATTCCGTATTATTATATCATGATTTGTAGTATATAGGTAAAGATATCAGTCATGGGTTAGCTTGTGGTCCCTCGGGGTTATGAGTACCGTGTAGCATTCTGGTTCAGTAAATCGGGGTGTTACAAACTTGGTATCAGAGCCTAAGATTCAATAGAGTCCTAGGAAGTCTGAAAGTCGTATCTAGTAAAGTCTTGTACATGGGTGTGTTGCGCGCCACATTTATGTGCGAGAGGCTATAATATGTTTTAGGAACAGTCCCCTTTCTTCATTATTCATGTCATGCAAGTGAGCATAATCACAAGTTAAACTCTCATTCTAATCCATTCTTCTCTTATTCCAGACCATGTCCCCAAAGAGAAGAAACCAGCCAGCTCCTCAGCTCGAAGATCGTTTGGGCGAACATATTTCCCATGGGAGTTTAGAGCCGCATTTACCATACTTGCTCAGTCCATGGCTGCACCGAATGAACGGCTGCCAGTCATTTCGGCCAATCCCAAAGCAGCTAGGGTTTCGGGACTTCGCCCGGATGAACCCTCCAGCTTTCTATGGGTATAAGTCTGATGAGGACCCTCAGGAGTTCATTGACCAAGTCCAGAAGATCATTGACATCATGGGTCTTACTTCTATTGAGAGTGCTGAGTTAGCTTCCTACCAGTTATAGGATG
>NW_025818830.1:0-1227 GCF_002878395.1 Capsicum annuum
ATGTCATGTTTTCACGATACTCTCAGTCAAGCCATGATCTATAGAATTCAGTCAGTCATGTGACTTAGGAAAACTCAAAAATCTCAGTAATCTCAGTAGTCCAGTAATCTCAGTAATCTTAGTGCTCAGTAACCTCAGCAACCTTAGTATTCACAGTCAATCTCAATAACTTCATTACTCTCAACCAGTCCTCAGAACTCAGTATATTCTGTCAGTCATCGGAATCTAGTAAACTTAGTTTAGCTCTGCTAAACAATACCACTAGTATCAGTCCAGTTAATCAATATCAGTTTAGCTAATCAGTTCAGTTCAGCTTAGTTATTCAGTTCAGTGTTCTTCAGATGGGAGTAGAAGTTAGCACCGAGTGAACCCAAGGATGGGAACTCACCTACCAGTTCAAGGTATGATTCTTAGTAGTCATCCTTGTGTTCCAGACCTACATAGCCAGCGTTGGTTGAGACATCTTAAATTGTCAGATTAGGGTTGATGAGGTGGCTTAACCTATTAGTTTAGGGTTCCCACCGCTCTTATTTGAGTACCTGGCAGTATAGGGTTCTCATAGCTGTCCTTTCCAGTGGTGCGGTATTGACACCCTTCCAATCAGGGTAGAGATTAGACCCCAGCTTAGCTATTATAGCGTATTTGGGGAATGTCGGTTAGATAACTACTTCCCATAGTTTCAGTATTAGTCTCAGTAAAAGAACTCAGATAGTTCTTCAGTATATCAAAACTGTCAAATGCAGTATGGAACTCATCTATTTCTTTCAGATTTAGGACTATCAGATGCAGTCATTCATGCTATCAGTTATCAAAAATCACGTTATCAGATATATCAGTTATCAGAATTCAGTTATCATTTATGATATGTTATCAGTAAATACATGTCATCAGTATTCATACTCAGTAGTCATGTTATCACGAGCTCAGTTTCAGGACTGTTATATACGGTCAATTCAAATTAGTTCTTCATAATTAGAACTATCAGAAATAATCATTCCTTTATCGGTAATATAGTATCAGTCTCCTAATAATTAAAAATACAGTATCAGTTCCTCACTTATTTGTGAAATACATATCAACATCAGTAAACTCAGTCATTCAGTATCTCAGCATTTGTAAGATCATATTGTCATATTCAGACTCAGTAGTCAGTATTACCCCGAGTTTAGTTGTAGTTACGTATGTATGTATGTATGTATATATGTATTCTCACGTTCATATCAGTTA
>NW_025818831.1:0-2579 GCF_002878395.1 Capsicum annuum
TTTGCATATAACTTGTAAAGAATGCATGCTAAGTGTAAATAACTCACATTGGCTGTAATACTGAAAGCTAAAAATCATGAATCATAAAAAGAAAGTATACTAAATAAATCTTGTGAGCCATATCACTTAGTTCAGAAAGCTGTATTTTTACTCTCTATTAGTGAAATAAGTAGGACTGAAGTCAAGTCTGGTTCCAAATCATGTAGGCTAAGTGTGAAAGGACTCACCTTTATCATCTGTAAACTAAAAACTGAAAATATCATAGCTAATGTCTTAGGTAAAACAATCTCTAAATAAAATCGTGAGCCTTTACACTTGATTTCTAAAAGTTTTTCTCTTATTATTTTTATAGGGAATTCTTTTAATAGCTTTTCTATTATTCTTTACTAGTAGGAGGTTCTCTTAACTGACATAAACCATGTGATCTATCATGGAGTCCAACACCTCGTTCCCCTAAGGGAAAAACCTCACATTGGAGAAAGGTGTCATACTCTTGCTAAGGAGTTTAAGCTAAGCTAAGTGATCATATCTATAATTGTCATTCATATTAAAGTAAGAATACTAAATCAATACCTATATTGGCTAGTAGTTCTAGAAAAGTAGAATGCACTAAACCCACACTTCCCTCTTGGTGATAAATACTACTCCCTGTCATCTGTATGCTCATTCTATAGAAAATCCACTTTAAATAACATAAGGACTCATACTGAAAGCTAATGGTGCATCTATTTGCTTTAAACTAAAATTCAAGCTATGAAGTGGTTCCATATTTTAGCTATGGATCAACAGATCAAATCTTGATTCAAAAACTGATTATAAACATATCATAGGAGGCTTAAAAGCATAATTTCTTGGAATATCAATATTCAAGCTAGGGCTTGATAATCCATATTTCAAACTCATGTCAAATTATCACAAATCATGCTCAATAGTCAAAATCATGGAGTTCTTGCACAATTCTAGTCATAATAATGCAATTTAATTCTAAATATAAGCAAAACAAGCCAAATGTATGGACATGTAAAAATAGAGATGCAATTCATCATTTAGAACACTTGTTATATCATAAGCTTCAAATAATAATCATTGGATATGAACCATAAATTGAAATTCATGTGAAGTAAAGTCATGTAATTTGTAATTAAAAACTAGTTTTGGGTATACGGATGAAAGTATTATCCTTTTTCATAACCCCACATACCTTAATAGGCTTGATTTAATGTAGAGAACTTGACTTTGAAACCCTAGGAGATGATCTTGAAAGTTTTCTTGAGATTCTTGGATTAGGGAACTTAATTCTTGATTTCTTTCATGAAGAGGATGAATTGAATTTTATGTTCTTGGAGGCTTTTTTTAAAGTTCTTCGCTTAGGATCCTTAAGTTCTTGATTATGTTGAAGAGAACATAATGGGACCTTGAACTTTTGGGAGATGATCTCAAGGAGAAACCCTAATCTTGTTCTTGAGGATGAAGAGGATTAAGGGTTTCTAAAACTGATTTATGATGGCCATGTACGTGTGTTTTGATGATTTAAGTCATGGGAGGCAAATAAAAAGACCAAAATACCCATACAAAAATAATCACAATTACTGAGAATTTTCAGTTGATGACTTGGGTTAATAAGTCGTCACTTAGGTGACGGCTTATCACCTCAAGTCGTCACTTTTGATCAGTTTTTGGGCTCTTTATGGTCATGGGTGATGACTTGGCTGATAAGTCATCACATAGTTGATAGTTTATCAGCTCAGGTCATCACTTAGGAGCTTAATTTGATAGGTTTCTTGTTTGAGCTAATGACTTAGCTATAAGTTGTCACATAGTTGATGGCTTATCAGCTCAGGTCATCACTTAGTTGACAGACGGACATGCTGAAGTAAAATGAGTATAACTTTTTGCTCCGATATCGGAATAAGGTGAAACAAAGGGAGTTGGAAAAAATATTCAAATATATTTCATTTGAAATAATGTAGGACCTTTATATTGATATATACAAGTAGCTATGGTTGATGGAAGTTGACCTAAGTTGAGACATTCACTAAAACTTAATTGATAGAAACGTTCTCAACTCTTCTTTGAGTTAGGAGATATTTGTGACCTTAATTCATATCCAAAGGTATTACCACACTATATAATTAATCATCACACATATATTAATAAGGAAATATTAGGTTTGGGTCTATACACATAGGAGCGATGGTTTGAACTGTAGCCCAAAAATAAAGGGTGTTATACAACATATCTCAAACCAGTACATTTAAAGTACTAATCACATACTTTTTTCTTATTCTATGATGTTTAATATCATAGGTTTGAATGCTTAGGTTCCTGAGCACACATAGACAGTTCAGCCAATCAGCAACAGTAGTTGTGGTGAGTCCTCATCTATCAAGGACATGGTTGTTTATTTCAGTTTATTTTAGTATATCAGCATTTTCTTTTAGTTTTTCAGTTGGAGTTAGTTGGGGTTTGTCCCATCAACTCTTTTCAGTCAGCTTTAGAGGCTTTCAGACATTTTAGATAGTCAGTTAGTTTGTTAGTCCCTTTTCAGTCAAATTTTTAGTATGTTCGTTTAAACTTCA
>NW_025818832.1:0-1152 GCF_002878395.1 Capsicum annuum
CTGATTTATGGCACCCGATTGCCACACACTCTACTTGGTGATCTTTCCTGGGACAAAGCTACTCCTGAAGAGAGGAATTTGCTTGGATAAAGTTCCAATAAAGCTTCCAAAATTTCATTACAAGTTTGTGGCCATAGGGTGGCAATATTTCACGCCAAATCCTTTCAAAGCTAATGAGCAATAGGCCCGTGAGTTTTGCACTAACCTTAGCATAGTATCTTTTTTGAACCCATCCAACATGATTATCAGGATTTGGGGAAAGGAGGTAGACTTTAGGGTAGAGAAAATCAATGATATCTATAGGCTCCCAAATGCAAATATGGGAGAGTTTGAAAAAAAAAGGTGTGAGCCGGGAAGTTGGATGGCATGAAGACTTTTCCCCGAAATGGAAGTATCTTGGGTGACAACAAAGAGGAATATCTCCATGAATGACTTCACTGCCGAGGCTTGGATTTGGTTGAACATCATATGTCCCAGATTAGTCCCAGATTTATAGGCTCAGATGGTTCCTTGCACCGACATAACATTAGTCCCAGATTTGTAGGCTCGGATGGTTGCTTGTATTCTTGACAATATTTCTCTAAATATTGGTTAGCTCATGGTTTCTGACCTAAAATTTTTCAAGAACCAGTGTGGTATGCATCTCTCCTTTCCCTTTTTAATTATTGAGCTTTGTAGGAGAACTGAGTTAAGGAATACCCTAGATACACTTGGGTGCACCCTGACACCCCTATCTATTCTCTAAAAATTTAAGGTGAGGGCATACTATGTCAATGTAAGAAGAGGAATATCACTTGGGAAAGTCGGCATGTGAGGAGCCTGAATCTTGTTGGCCATCCACCACCGAGCCTCTTGAGGATATTAGGGTTGATCTTACTTCCATCAGGGAGCTTGTGTTAGGTTTTCCCCAGGGTCCGGGAGAGCCCTCCACCACTCACCACTTATATGTGTCCCAATCTAATTATAAGAAGTATAGGGAGTACCAAAAGAAGAAAAAAACTACCATTTCTATGCTTGAGAGGGCCTACTTATCCTTGCCGGCATCACATAGTGATCTCCAGGCCTCATATGTGAATATGGTAAAAAGGGAGAAGAAAAAAGATAAGTTCTTTAACAAGATGTGGAAGAGGATGAAGGGCCTATGAAAGGTCT
>NW_025818833.1:0-1380 GCF_002878395.1 Capsicum annuum
AGTTAATACATGTCATTTATTTGATGAAAGACCTTATTAAATGAATCGTGAGACATTAATATGATTCTCTATGCATTTACAAGTTTATGACTTTCAAGTGCTAGATGAAATGCCTCATTGATTGTATTGTGAATGATAGACCGTTGTCATGTTATTCAAGAATTGTCATGCTTTATATTATCCATGCTATCGAGTCCTGGGGGTATTTAATACCCAATAATTTAGCTGTGTGCCTAGACCCCGTGTCAGTTTCAAGACAATCTCAGTTGTGCCACAATCAGTAGAACTCAGTCAGTTACAGAACTTAGGATAACTCAATAACTCAGTTCAGTTCAGTTAAACAGTATGGCTAGAACAGCTCAGTCTGGCCTAGTATGAACTAGGAAATCAGTTTAGTGTCTTTTAGTTAGGAGTAGGATTCAGCACCGAGCGAGCCTAGGGATGAGGGCACGCCCATTAGTGAGGACTGGGTCCCTAGAAGAAATCCCTAAGTTCCAGAACTACGTAGCCAGCGTAGGTATGAGATGTCACTCGTTAGATAGGACTGACATACTCAGAGATCACCCGCTAGTTTAGGACTGATCTCAGGGGTCACCCGTTAGATTAGGACTGACTCCATAGCAGTTATATTTACCCATGGCATGGTACTGACACCCTTCTAGCTTGGGTTACAGGTCGGACCCCAATTAGTTCAGAAAAGGGCATGTTGGTTAGATGACTACCTCCCACAGTTTCAGTCTCAGTCTTTAGAATAGAACTCAAATCAGTATTACAGACTTCACGACTATTAGACACAGTCACTTAACTCTGTATAGAACTTAGATAGTTCTATAGATTCATAGATCACCCGCTAGATAGGCTTGATCTCAGCTTCAGTCAATCAGATATCAGTATCAATAGACTCAGTTATCAGAAATGTTGTTATTAGAATTCAGTATTTAGTGATACTACAATTTCAGTTATAGTTTATGCACTAATGCTTGCATTCTCACTCAGTCATGTTCACATTACGTAGTCAGTTACAGTTCATGCATATGAACCCTTGCATTCATCCTTACCTCACCTAGCATACCAGTACATTCTCACATACTGACGCATATTTTTCTCTTGTAATATGGTGTCTTATACCATAGGTTCAAAAGCACGGGATCCCGAGCACACTTAGCAGTTCAAATTCAGCCAGCAGCAGTAGACTTAACAGTGAGTCCTCATCATTCAAGGATGTTCCTTATTTTATTATTGCATTAGATTTAGCATTTCAGTAGATGGAGTTAACTGGGGGATTGTCCCATCAACTCCTTATTCAGACAGTTTAGAGGCTTTTTCAGACTAGAGTACTTTCAGACAATTGTTTTAGTTCTGGTATTGTTATACTTTATT
>NW_025818834.1:0-1852 GCF_002878395.1 Capsicum annuum
TTGAAAATGTAAATTCATGACTTGAAATTGGTTTAGTGTTGATACTGAAATGTTAATGCATGACTTGAAATTGATTAAGTTTAGTCACTTGAGAAGTTAATTAGAGAGTTAAAAATGGTTGTGTGTAGTGTTTTTAAATGTGTACTAGTGACTTCAAATTAATCAAGTGTAGTTACTTGAGAAGTGAATTAGTGACTTGAAAATGGTTTAATGTAGTTCTTAAAAGGTGAACTTGTATTTTGAAATTTATAAAATGTAATCACTTGAAAATGTGAATTCATGACTTGAAATTGGTGCACCTCCTCTTGTAGAAGAAGATATTGATGTAAATTTGATTGGTCTAATTCCTGGAGATACAGACATGCTTGGTAGAGTGTTTATCGAGTCCGATGGATCTTCATAAGTTTATTTTTAAGTTGATAGGCTTTTTTTTTCATTAATAAAATATTCCATCTTACATACTTATTATGTTATTTACAGATAGTATCCCACGTCAAAAGAAGTTAATGAGGTTATAAGGGAGAGAGTTATGAGACTTTTTACATATTCTTGGTACGAGTTGTGGGACATTCCAATAGTCTCTAAACAAGTCATGTTTCAAGAGTTTAAGGTATATTAGATTTAATTATTATTTTATTAACTTATATATATATATACATAACCGTCATATAAAATCATATAACACTAGTTAATTGATTTTCAGACAATGTGTCGTTGGTTGGCAAAGCATGATCAGGCCATTTCTACAATTTTTGAGAGACATGCTGCTATGTCACATTAGATTTCACATCTTAGACATGCCTTGACACATGCCGTTGCTCCTAATTCAAGTAGCGAAGAGGAAACGTAGAGTGGTAAGGTGTTTGTTGGGGATACTTCTTAGTGTTGTGTTGTTTTACTTGACTTTTAGATAATTTTTAGATATTTTTGAACTTAGCTTTTAATTTAGTGAAAAATCTTTAGGAGTGTTTAAGTATTTGAATGTTGTTGGATTCAATGTTTAAGTGTTGTTGATTTAAATTTCTTAAATAATTTGTTGATGTAGTGTGTTGTATGATTACTGTAATAATGTGTGTTGCATAAGGGATGTATATACTGAATTGCATTTTTGTTTAGCAGGTGGGATAAAGGAAATGCAGATTTCTGGAATAAAAAAATACATAAAAGCGACGATGAGCATCGTTTTTTTTTATTCATTATGAAGAATAAAAAGCGACGACCAATGCCGTTTTTTTTATTATGAAGAACAAAAAGTGACGACGACCTTCGCTTTTTATTCATTATGAAGAACAAAAAGCGAAGACCAACATAGTTTTTTTTTTAAAATAAATTTTATTTTTCTCAAATTACGACGGACATTGTTAATTTTTCTAAAAAAATATTTTTTTCAATAAAATGACGCACAACGCCATTTTTTGTTCACCATGTATTAAACAAAAAGTGACACACAACATCGCTTTTTGTTGATCATGTATTAAACAAAAAGCGACGCACAACGTCTCTTTTTGTTCATCATGTGTTCTTCACATGAAGAATAAAAAGCGGCTCACAATGTTGCTTTTTTCAGAAATAACTAAATTTTTTTTTCCAAAAGAGACACTAGCCATCATAATTAAGTGACGCAGGCCGTCATTTTAAAAAACAATGCCCCTTTTTAAGACGAAAAAAAATTGATGGATTTTCTTTATTTTTGCCAAAAAAAGCATCGTTGGCCGTCTGTTTTTGGCATTTTTAGTAGTGCTGTCATGGGTTAGCTGGTGGTCCTTCGGGGTCGCTAGCACCATGTAGCATTCGGGGTACAGACTAGGGGAATTACAAACTTGTTATCTAAGCCTAAGGTTCAACAGAGTCC
>NW_025818835.1:0-4194 GCF_002878395.1 Capsicum annuum
GCTATCAAGTCCTGGGGGTATTGTTACCCAACAATTTAGCTGTGTGCCTAGAGCCAATGTCAGTTTTCAAGATGCTCTTAGTCAATCCATGATCAGTAGAATCCAGTCAGTCATATGACTCAGGAAAACTCAATAAATTCAGTATCAGTCCACTCCCTCTCAGTAATCTCAGTAATCTCAGTTAGTTAATAGAATTCAGTAACATTTTGTCAGTTCACAGAACTCAATTAAATCAGTCCAGTTCAGTCAGTAACACGATCAATGACAGCTCAGTCAAGCCTAGTATGAACTAGGAAATTAGTTCAGTGTCTATTCAGTTGGGAGTAGGATTCCGCACCGAGTGAACCCAGGACTGAGGGATCACTTGTCAGCTAGTAGAGGGTCAGATCCTTAGAAGCAATCCTTGCATTATTGAACTACATAGCCAACGCAGGTTGAGATGTACCCTTACGAGTCTAGGGATTATACATCTCATTTAGGTTTTTCCTTCTGTGACGGGTTGACGAAAGAGCTCCCTGTCAGAAAAGGTTAACTCATAGCTTATCTTTACCCGTGGCACGGTACTGACACCCTTCCAGCTGGGGTTACAGGTTGGACCCCACCAGTTCAGATTCGGGGCATGTCGATTAGATGATTACTTTCCGTAGTCTCAATCTTAGTCTCAGTAAAAGTACTCAGATAGTTTTTAAGATTCAGGACTGTCAGATGCATTCACTCAGTTTAGTACGAACTCAGCTAGTTACATTAGAATTAGGACTGTCAGACACAGTCACTTAGTTAACTGTATATCAGTTATACAAAACTCATGTTATCAGTATTCAAACTCAGTAGTCAGTATTATCACGATCTCATTTACAGTTACGCATTTACGCATATATTCTCATGTTCATGTTATTTAGTCAGTTAGTATTATTTATTCATACGAACCCCATGCATTCAGCCTACCTCACTTTGCATACCAGTATATTCAGACGTACCGATGAATACTTTTCTTCTGCATTATGGTGTTTTATACCATAGGTTTGAATGTTCATGTTCTCGATCGCACTTAGCTTCAGATTCAGCCAGTAGTAGTAGATTTGTAGTGAGTCCTTATTATTCGAGGATAGAATGATTATTTAATTATTTCAATTTTAGTAGACAGAGTTAGTTGGGAACGTGTCCCATCAACTCCACAGTTTTCAGACTGTTTAGAGGCTTTCAGACTAACATGTTCAGACAGTTTGTTTCAATTTGGTATCGCTATACCGTATTTCTAGATGTTATATTTTATTAGATATTTGACCCTTATGGCCTTTTGGCCCTTTTATTTTGCATTTATACAGTATAGTTGCAGTGCTCAACTACAGATATTAGTCATGGGTTAGCTTGTGATCCTCCGATATTGCTAGCACCATATACCATTCTGGGTATCTGATTCGAGGATGTACAAACTTGGTATCAGAGCTTAAGGTTCAATAGATTTCTAGAAAGTCTTAAAAGCCATATCTAGTAGAGTTTTATTTATGGGTGTGTTGCGTGCCACATTTATGTACAAGAGGCTATAAGATGTTTTAGGAGCAGTTTCTCATCTTTCAGTATTCATGTCATGCCAATGAGCATGAGATCAAATTAATTTTAGTCCAATCTATTTCTCTTTTTTTTTGTTTATAGAACATGCCTCCCAAAAGAAGAAATGGAAATCAGTCAGCCCCTCAGCCCGTCATAGCAGATCCCTTGGATGAACATGTTCTTTATATAGAATTCAGGACTACATTCACTACTCTAGCCAAGTCATTCACAGCTCAGAATGAATGACCAACTACTTTTCCAGCCAACTCAGTGGCCAATACTGCTGCGGCAAGGATTCGGGACTTCACCCGAATAAATCCTTCCTTATTCTCAAGTTCTAAATATGAAAAGGATCCATAGAAGTTCTTCGATCAAGTTCAGAAAGTCACAGATATCATGGGAGTGACTTCCAGTGAGAGTGCTGAGTTAGCCTCTTATCAGCTACAAGATGTAGCTCATACGTGGTTTAAGTAGTGGAAGGTATACAGGGGTACAGATGCAGAGCCCATAGAGTAGGAAGAGTTTGCTACTGCCTTCCTAGATTGATTTTCCCCCCTAGAGCAGAAAGAATCCAAAGTGTTAGAGTTCATCAATTTTAGACAAGGTAGCATGAGTAAAATAATACTCCCGCAAGTTTACTCAGTTAGCCAGGTATGCTCCTCATGTAGTAGCAGAAGTAGATTCAGAATGAGCAAGTTTGTGTTTGGGGTATCAGATAGAGTTGTTAAGGAGTGAAGGACTGTGATATTGATTAAGAAGATGGACATATCTAGGCTTATGGTCCATGCTCAACAAATTGAAGAGTAGAAGCTTAAGAAGAAGGAGAGAGAGAATAAAAGAGCCAGAATAGGTAGCTATAGTTTTTCTTAGCCAGGGTCATAGGGTGGTAACCGTTCTCAACATGGTCAGAAGTTTTCAGTCCCAGTTCCATCCTCAGCTAGTGTGCCAGTACTAAAGTTTAGAGATGACTATAAGGATGGGGTGCCAGGCTCTAAATCCTAGGGTAGTAAGAGCAGGAGTTTTACTAATCCGCTTTACGAAGAGTGTGGTAAGTATCATAAGGGTGTGTGTAGAGCGGACAGTGATGTGAGTTTCAGATGTGGTGAGTTAGGTCATAAGGTCTGATACTTTCCTAAACCCAACCCTCAAAGTCAGCAGATCGTCCTTCATCCCAGTTCGGTTGCCCAAATCAGCAGGGTGTAAATTCCAGCGCTATTAGTGGGCAACGCCCAAACAGACTCTATGCTCTTCAGTCCCGACAGAATCAGGAAAATCCTCCTGATGCAGCCACTAGTATGTTACTGATCCCTCACTTACATATTCATATTTCTTTAGATTCAGGAGCTTCATTTTATTTTGTAACTCTTTACATAGCATTCAACTTTAAGGTCAGACCAAATGTTAACAGGACCTTTCTCAATCTCCACCCATTGGGTCAGCCCATCATAGCCCAACAGGTATACAGGGACTGTCTGGTTATGATATCTCAAAAATTCAGGCCTTCAGGTTCCAGTAGTAATACCAATATGTGTAGGACATCCATAAGAGAAGATAATTCTCGACCCATTCCCACCCCAGGGCAAAGTTTCGTACTTCAACCATGACGATACTTATGCATGCTTTACATTTTAGTCCCACGAATACAGCTTATATCTATGTACTTTTCATTGAATAGTGTGTGTTTCAAGTTCCTAGTATGAAGAGTTCCAGTTCACCCAGTGTTAAGAATCATATCCAATGAACACAAAAATTCCAGGCTCAGGTTATCCAGCTCATGACTCATGCTCCACTCCTAGTGATCAGCCAAACTCAGATTATGTCACGTATACTCTTAGTTTAGATCCCTCGGTGAATCCGTGGTGTTGATGCTCTATCCCTCAGGCCTCAGTTACAACATCAGTTCAATAATCAATATTCAGTAAAGGACTCAGATAGTCCTATAGGACCATGGCTTTCAGTTATCAGTTACTTAGTAATTAGAATTCAGTACTTCAGTACCAGTCTAAAACTCTGTTATCAAAAACTATCATTCAGTTTCAGTTACAGTCTTAGTTATGGTTACATTCTCAATTACCATCTTAGCTATAATCTCAATCCCAGTCGTAGCCCAGTAATTAGTTCAGTAACTAAGTTTAGTTTCAGGATTTCCCAACTATAGTATATGGCGATCAGTTACTTAGTTATTAGTAATTTAGTGCCCCAGTTTACAGAATGTTTCCGAAATATGTTAGATGCCTGATCTTGCATTCTTAAGGTAATACAGTTTTCACTCACTCATGCTCAGTTACCTCATGTTACCCAGTTAGTCATTACCTTCTATGAATTATACTCTACAGTTTCAGTCCAGTTGTTTAAACTAAGTTCAGTTATGTCTTGCAGACCCAGTATTCAGTTATCAGTCCTTCAGTTAATTAGATGAGTAGTATATATAAGCAGTCATGCTCAATAGTTATGTGAATATTTTTGGTAGTCTCGAGTGACATGTTGTACTAAGGTAGAGAGTATAGTTAAATTAGTTCTAGAAAAGTACTTCAGTTAAGTATAAGTGTTTAGTATGAGTTACTTTAAGCAAACTAGTAATTCAGTTTAGCAATCAGCCGAACAAGTTTGGATGGTATGGTTTCCCTTCATTCTATCTAGTCA
>NW_025818836.1:0-1786 GCF_002878395.1 Capsicum annuum
CATGTGTTATTGTACTTATTTCATCCTCTCATGATTATGATGATTTTCTTCGAGCTATGTGAGTCTTTCATACATCCTGCATATTTCTTATAAATATTTATGATGATGATGTTTATACAACTACATACACCCCCATATACTCGGGTCCTTTCCCTGGTACTGACCCACATCTTCGGATGTGGGATGCATTTTCTCAAGATGTAGGGTCAGGTGTTCAGTTTCAGGTTTGACAATGATTCTTTGGGCACGTTGTTCTACATCCTCTGTTGCAATGAGTCCTCATGTTCCGAGGATATGATGTCTGATGTTGGTTTCACGGAATTGTTTACATTTGATAACTGAGTATGATTCAGTTGGGGCATGTCTCAATGGCTCGCTGGTTTTATTGATTTTCTTAGAGGCTTGTCAGACTAGTATAGATGTTGGGAGTTGACTAATAAGTCATATTTTGTTATCTTTCTAAAATTCTTTTATTCTTCGATGATGATTACTCTGTTGATATTTGAGGGTTATTAATGAAAAGCCCGTTGATTTGTGTTGAACTAAATAAAAATGGCTCAAAGGGTTAGCTTGGGGCTACTCGTATCCTCAATCACCATGTGATGCTCTAGGACCCATTTTTTGGGGTATTAAAAACTTGGTATCAGAGCCTAAGGTTTTAAGGTGTCCTAGGGAGTCTGACAATCTGCCCTAAGTAGAGTCTTGATCATCGGTGTGTAGCGCGGCACATCTATGAGCAAGAGGCTACAAGATGTTTTATGGAAAAATGTGATTCTTTCTTTCAGAAGTCTATCATGCTTAAAGTGTCTCTCTCTGCTATTGATTCGTGCTCTCCTCTTTCAGAAATATTTCTTCATGTTGAGAGAGTAGAAATAATAATGGTCTGGGAATTCTGTGTCACCCAAGAGTCATTTTATCTCTTACCTCAAAGCTAGAAAGCTTATTTCCAAGGGGTCTATTTACCATTTGGTTAGAGTTAAAGACACTAAGTCTGAGACTCCAACTCTCTAGTCTATTAACGTCGTTAATGAGTTTTATAATGTCTTTCTGGATGATCTCCCAGGAATACCTCCTGATAGAGAGATAGAGTTTGGGATTGATCTTCTTCTCGATGCTTAGACCATTTCTATTCCTCCTTACCGTATGGCCCCTACAGAACTTAAGGAGTTGAAAGAGCAACTCAAAGATCTACTAGATAAGGGTTTCATAAGGACCAGTGTTTCTCCTTGGGGTGCTCCTGTGTTGTTTGTGAGAAAGAAAGATGGTTCTTTGCGTATGTTCATTTATTACCGCCAACTGAATAAAGTCACCGTCAAAAAGAAGTACCCCCTTTTGAGAATAGATGATTTATTTGACTAGTTGAAAGGTGCAAGTTATTTCTCAAAGATAGACCTTCATTCCGGCTATCATCGACTCAAAGTTAGGGGAGTGTGACATCCCGAAAACCGCTTTCCAAACTCGTTATGGCCATTTTGAGTTTCTTGTTATGTTTTCCCGGTTAACTAATGTCGCAGCTGCTTTCATGGACCTCATGAATTGAGTGTTCATACCATATCTGGATATGTTTGTCATAGTGTTCATCGATGATATACTGGTGTACTCCCGTAGTGATGATGAACATTCTGATCATCTCCGAACTGTCTTGCAAACCCTTTGAGATCACAAGTTGTTTGCCAAGTTCAGTAAGTGTGAGTTTTGGCTAAGGTCAGTTGCTTTTATGGGTCATATCATTCCTTCCAAGGGTATTAGAGTTGATCCCCAAAAGACCGAAGCCGTTAGAAATTGT
>NW_025818837.1:0-2021 GCF_002878395.1 Capsicum annuum
TTACATGCATGAATAACGCTAACTGACTGACTGATATGAATGTAAGAGTACAAATATACATACATAGTAACTGAGATCGTGAGTATGTGATAGCTTAATCTGTACGCTAATACAGGGTTTATTGATAACTGACATGGCTAAAACTTCATTTCTGATAGCATGGGCGACTGTGTCTGACAGTCTTGAATCTGATGGAACTTTCTGAGTCCCGTGCTATAACTAAATTTGACTGTATCTAACAGTCTTGGTATACTGATATCTAAAAAACTGTCTGAGTTCTTTTACCGAGACTGAGTCTGAAACTATGGGAGGTAGTTGTATAACCGACATGCCCCATGTGTGCCATTATGGCTAAGCTTGGGTCCAATCTCTGCCCCGAATAGAGGGGTGTCAATACTGCACCACTAGTAAGGATAGTTGTGAGTGACCCTTAGCTGGCAGGTACTCAAAATGATAGCGGTGGGAACCCTGAACTGACAGGTTAAGCCACCTCATCAATCCTAATTTGATAGGTTAAGATGTCTTAACCTATGCTGGCTACATAGTTCTGGAACGCAAGGATGACTGCTAAGAATCACACCCTAAACTGGTAGGTAAGTTCCCATCCTTGGGTTCACTCGGAGCTAACTTCTACTCCCATCTGAAGAGACTGAACATGATTCAACTGACTTTACATTGATTGATTAACTGACTTCCATTGACTGACGGAATAGTACTACTATCTGAGAGTTAACTGAGATCATGAGATTTCTGAGGATTCCTGAGTCATATGACTGACTACGTTCTATAGATTATAGCTTGACTGATATTATCGGGACAACATGACATGGCTCTAGGTACACAGCTATGTTTTTTGGGTACGAATACCCCTAGTTCTCGATAAAAGGAAACTGACACACATGACATGACTTGATCACAAGATTAGAGTCCACAATTCATAATATCATAAGTAGGGGATCTTATACTTCATGTAGTTATTCAACATCTTAAACATTGTAGAGATTGCATGATATATTTCGTGTACATATTATAAATTTCCATTATCATACATGCTTCATACCACAACAATAACAACACATCAATAGCATGGAATTCATATTTAAGTATATAGCTAACACAAAATTGTCATTTAGATATCATGGAACCATGTAAACCTAAATTCCTAACATCCCAAGCATTTTATCAAACACCTAGCATGCATTTTTTAAGGCATAGGTGTATTTCATAACTTGCACCATATTACACCACCTAAATTTCATAGTTTTATACTAACAACCATATATATTCCATGAAAACACCTTTAGATATCATCTTAAAACTTAAAAAATAATCATCAACATGTACATGCTCATATCACCACAAAAAGTTTACAAAATAGTATTTAAAACATGGTTCTTGAGCTCTATGAACGGATTGGATCCATAGATGAACACTACGCATACCTTAGATTAATAATCCATGAAGATACTAGTGAAATAAGCTTGGAATTTGAAACGCCCAATTGAACCCTAGACTTGTTATTGGTTGTTCTTGAGTGAATTTTGATAAAAAGTAATGTAAAGAGATGACTTGGGGCCTCAATTCCGTGTTTGGGACTTATATAGAGGGGAAATATGACCTAAATACCCCTCTAGATGCGTTATTTAATTTCTATGAAAATTACCCGATTTGGGCCCTCAGCGCAACACAGAGACATTGTGTTTCTACTTGTTTGTGACCTGAAAACTCACCGCGATGTGCTGGAATGATGGAGAGACACTGTAAATTGACGAACGTCATTTTTGATTACGGCGCGACGCGCCACTAACTGAAATGATGCTGCTGAAACTTTAAATCGCCATAACTTCTTCACCGGGTATCCGTTTTAGGCGAATTTCGTATCGACGGAAAGCTTATTCAATTCTATAAAATTTAGAGGGTATAAATCTTCCAAATATCACCTATAAACCAATTTATGATCATTCAAATATGAGTTATGTGAAATCACACACGAAAACTTGATGGATTCAAAAGTTCTTAGC
>NW_025818838.1:0-1249 GCF_002878395.1 Capsicum annuum
ACATGAAACCAAGTAAATTTAGCTTAACTCAGTCAGATCATTCGAGAAACATGATCAGTATCAGATTCAGCTCAGTTTAAGTTTAGTTAAGAATCAGTTTAGAGTTTTTCAGTTAGGAGTAGGAGCTAGCACCGAGCGAGTGCAAGGATAGCGGCTCCCCGTTAGAGAGCAGAGTCGTTAGGAGCAATCCCTGAACTCCAAAACTGCATAGCCAGCGTAGGAGTAGGAGTCACCTGTTAGAATAAGGCTTGACTATTATACTGCCTTAGGCTTGACTTCCTGTGAGGTTCACCCGTTAAAGAGGCTTGACCAGAGTAGAGGTCATTACCAGTGGCATGGTATTAACACATTCCAGCTGGTGTCTCAGATTTGGGGCATGTCAGTTAAGTGAGAACGCCCACAGTTGCAGTTTCAGTATCAATCTTCAGAGTAGAAATCAAAAATCAGGACTATCAGATACAGTCACCTATCTTAGTAAGAAACTCAGATAGTTCCATAGATTCATGGACCACCCATTAGATAGGCCTAGTCCCTCATAAAGTTATTCAGTATCAGCATTATCAAATCCAAAGATCACCCGTTATATAGGCTTAATCTCTATCTCAGATTCTGTTGAGTAATCTCATTATCAGATCCAGAGATCACCTATTTGATAGGCTTGATCTCAGTCTCAGATTTAGTTAATTAATATCATTATCAGATCTAGAGTCACCCATTAGATAGGATTGATCTCAGTCTCAGATTCAGTTGAGTAATCTCATTATTAGATCCAGAGATCACTCGTTAGATAGGCTTGATCTCAGTCTCAAATTCAGTTGAGTAATCTCATTATCAGATCTAGAGATCACCGATTAGATAGGCTTGATCTCAGTCTCAGATTTAGATGAGTAATCTTATTATAAAATCCAGAGATCAACCATTAGATAGGCTTGATCTCAGTCTCAGATTCAGCTGAGTAATATCATTATCAGATCCAGAGATTATCCGTTAGAGAGGTTTGATCTCAGATTCGGTTAGTCAAGAGTAATGCGCTCAGCTTTCAGTCATTAATATGAGTAGATTCAGTTAATCACCTTCGGTATCATCAGTTTTTAAGATCACTCACTGGATGGGAACGATCTCGATTTCAGTACTCAATTTTCTATATCAGGAGATTCAGTTGTTCAGTATCTCAGTATTAGTAGTAAGTTCAAGTGTTAGTGAAGCAGTATCCGAGTTTCAGTATTTTGAGTTGCGATGTTTTTAGTTA
>NW_025818839.1:0-1380 GCF_002878395.1 Capsicum annuum
ACACCAACAATGTAAGCTCAAACTTAGATTTAGACTCAAGAGTGTTAGAGATAAATAAAACTAACACTAGAACAACAAAACAAGTAAAAATCTTGGCCAAGACACAACAATAAATCAATTTCGGCCAAGAACACAAAATGGACATTTGATTTTTCAGCTTTTCAATATTTTTTTGTATTTTCTAACAAGCAAGCCCAAGATTGATCTTGTAGGAACAAGATCAAGCCATGATTTGATACCAAATGATACAAGAATGACAATGAAAGGCACAAAACACACTCCAAATCAGTCCACAATCTTATGGATCCGAGGACCAAGATGAAACCACTCTCGGATTCACTATCAACAAGAAGAATACAAGATACAATGGTGTATATAACACCAAAAAAACTAAAAATATGAAGAACAAGATGAATAATAATAACACAAGTTTTGAATTCAATAAAGGATCCAAAACAGTCAACTACATAAGGTGAAAACAACAAAAGTAAAGGATAGATAGTGAGACCAAGATTATTACAAGATTAAAAACTAAAGAATTTATTAAACTCAAAAACCCCTAATGAATGTAATAATCAAAACCGCACTTGTACGGTGACCGCTAAGAGAATCAACTCACCTCAAGATCCACCATTTCAAACAAAGATCAATACTAGCTTTTCCAAGCCCTAACTAAGACTAAGTGTTCTACTCTCAAGATAGAGGATTTTTAATGTTTCAATCTTTCATCTTTCATAAACTAATGAGAGAAGACCTAAAAAGTCCTACTTATAGTATACGACAAAAAAAGGCAAAATGACTACACTACCCTTAATGACCAAGGATGGCCTTGGTGTGTTGGAAAACAATATGAATTGTCCAAAATTCCCTTAAAAGTGACCAAAATGCCCTTAATAAAGACAACCAAAACCATGAACCAACAAAGGTGGTCCAAATTCGAGCGTCCTTAAGTCTTCAAGGCTCCAAGCAATCTTCCACACTCAGGTTTGATCAATGGTAGGCTCAAAACGTCTCCTCCAAGTATCATCCTATGCGCTCCATGCGACCAAAGCTTGATTATTCATATAGTGACTTTGAATGATGTCGTCGAAAGCTAAGGAGGCCATTATTCTTGTATCGAATCTCCACAAACCTATTGAAAGGCATTTTTTGAGTGATGTGAAGGACTAGTGAAGCTGCAAAAAAGAGTGAGCATTTTTGTTCCGTAGGCTGCTCTGTGTGTGTATTTTTATTAGGGTTGAACGAAAAAGGTGGGGAAAGAAAAAGAAGGGGAAGCGCGGGGGATGGGTGGGTAGGTGGGGGGCTTTTTTATTTTCTTTATTTTTCTTAATATATATATATATATATATATATATATATATATATATATATATATATATA
>NW_025818840.1:0-1904 GCF_002878395.1 Capsicum annuum
AATTTTACTTACAAAATAAGCTATGAAGTAATGTTCAAGTGATATACGAACAAAATTTGACCTAAAAAAAATTTAAAAATTTCAACAGGGACACAACGAATAAGTAAAACACATGAAAAATTTCATGAAACAGGTAAAGAAGACAAAAATAATATACCATACATCAAATGCAAAAGGATCAAGGGGACAAAAGTTTGAGTTCTCCTAAAAACATTTAAGTTCCCTAGTATTTTAATTGCTTATAGTTGACCCATCTGTTACAACAGATTTTCTATCTGTTTGATAATTTTCAACAGATAAATCATCTGATGCAACATGTTAGTTATCTGTTGACTCAAATTAAGTAATTATTAGTAATAACTAAATTGATTTAGCTAAAATTAAAGACATCTCTACAACAATGGGACAAACATTTGTGTTCTCCTAAAAATATTTGAGTTCCTTAGTATTTTAATTATTTTCCAACCGATTATCTATTTGTTGCAACAAGTTAGTCATCTATTGCAACAGATGTAGTCATCTATTGCAACAGATGTTTATAGCAGGTTAGTCATTTGTTTATTCAAATTAAGTAATTATTAATAATAACTAAATTAATTTAATTAAAATTGAAGACAAGTCTTTAATACAAGACCTTAGACAAGAATTGCTTTTCAACATATATCTTGTCTATTTAATAATTTCCAATAGATGAGTCATATTTTGCAACAATTGAGACATCTGTTTCAACAGATGTCTATATTTGTTTGATAATTTTCAACAGATGAGTTAGCTATTGCAACAGGTCAGTCATTTGTTGCAACAGATGTCTATATCTGTTTGGTCATTTTCAACAAATATCTTTAACTGTTTGGTCTTTTTCAACAGATTACTCATCTATTACAACATGTTATTCATCTATAAGCCATTATTAGTAATAACTAATTGATTTAACTAAAATAAAATATGAATTAATAAGTTCAATTATAGTTTCAATTAATCTCATGATAATTACATGATCAGCTAAGTATACTCGTCCTGAGTAGAGTGATCAATTGACCAATTTTATTTAAAATGACTCAAACTAATCCATCATTAGAAATAACTATATTGATTTAACTAAAATTAAAGATGAATTAGTAAGTTCAATTACAATTTCAATTAATCTCATGATAAAAATGGTGTATTGATAAATGATGATTTTTTTATTATTTCTATTGAATAAATCTTGCTATTGATTTGTTTTTTCAATAAATAAACAATCTATTGCAATAAATTAACAATCTGTTGCAACAGATGAACCATATGTTGTAAAAATGAATCAATTACTCTAACAGATGAGTCATATGTTGCAACAGAAGGGTCATCTGTTGTAACAGATGGACCATATGTTGCAACAAATAGATCATCTTTGGAAGAACTCAAGGGTCATGATTTTTCGATCATTTAATTAAGAAAATTATTCGTAAATAAATAATATGAAAAAAATATGATAAACACAATTTTGTAGCTATTCAATTTAAATAACTAAAATACCAAAAAGATGAAAAGTTATGACTTTTCACCTTTTTTCTATTTAAATCTATTTTTTAATTTAAATAATCGAAAAGTCACCAAGTTTGATTTAATTAAGAGATATAATTATTAAAAAAAAAGGTGAACGGTCGTGATTTTTTGCGTAACACATTGCACTACTCACTCATCTAATCTTTTATAAATAGGTTTCCTTAGCTCTATCTGTTGCATCTTGTCTTGCATAAAACCGTCATTATATCTTAAATTACTTCTCTTTTAAAAATAAATTTCTTGTTCGTCCGTTGAGGTATGTTTTATTTTCTTGTTCTAATATGAAAATTATTAACATGCATCTATTTTCTAGTTAAGTTTCACATTTTTTTGTTAAACTACCAGTTGGTACTATATGT
>NW_025818841.1:0-1734 GCF_002878395.1 Capsicum annuum
ATTTTGGATGTGGTAAGTTGGGTCACAACATTAAATATTATCCTCATGCTAATTAGGGAAACAGAGATGTTCATCCCCAGACTCAGGCTAACAATGTACCAGCTTCTTTATATCGTCCATCTCCTCCTTAAGGCACACCATCTAGTACTATCAATGACGTAGGAAATTGAATAACTTTTTAATGATATAAGATTCACCTAAATCCGATAACCAGGTAAGAAGTTATGTTTATTTTAAGTTCCAGTCGTAAAACACCATCATTTGGACCCTTTGCGCATCGCAAAGCAGTGTTAATTCCTAATTATCATTTTCCAGTGGCCCTCCACGATATTGGTGTGTCGCGGATAGGGGCAATTTCTTGTTGGTCAATTTCCAGAGGTTCAGCGTGATAACAGCGCATTGTGCCATGTGCCAAAATGGCATTCCAAAGGGGCACCGTGATGACCCCGCATCGCAGAGTCTTCCCAGTTCCCAATTGCCATTTTCCAATAGCTTGGCGCAATTGTGGCGCGTCGTACCAAGGCCAAAAATTGGGGCCCCAGTTCATTTTTTCCAATTTCGTTCCAAAGTTAAATGGGGTATTTTGGACTTTTCCCCAACCCCCAATCCATCCAAACATGAGATTAAAGCCTTTTTAGAAGCATTATATGCTAAGTTTCATCAAAATTACTCTTATCCAAAACCCTAGGCTTCAACATTCATCTCCAAGAAACTCAAGATTTCACCATCCTTTCTCCAAATTGATTCAAGATTTAAGATCCCTAGACCAAGAGCTTCAAGAATCTTCATTCAAGAGTGTTAATAGAGTCTTAAAAAGCAAGCTTGTGCATCTAGTTCATCATCTAAGGAATGTGGGGTTTGAACAAGGACAATCCTTTCGTCCTTGTGCCAAAAACTATCATTTTAAGTTAAATTTACATGATTTACAATTAGGGTCCATACCCAATTTTTATTATTTAAAGATTTTGAGATTTCAAGTGATTGAATATTGAATTGCATGACTATTTTCATATAATTATGCATATAATGTGATTTTTCAGATTTTCCCAATTGAGTTTAAGCATGATATTGAGATTCTTGATTTATAATTTTGATATTATTGAAGTATTTTTAAGAAACATATTGAGCATGATGTTTTGCAAAGATTTTATATGAGTTTGAAGTATGGGTTATTACCCTAAGATTGAATACTATTATTTCAAGAAAGATGATGCTTTAAGCATCCTTTTATTAGATTATTTCATAGATTTCCAGTAAATCTTTGATCTTTTGATCGTCAGATTAGCTATGAAATCCACTTTACAGATTATTTCAAAATACAGAACTCAGAACAACTTTAATTACAGACTTACTCAGATGATTGCATAATTGGTTTTTGATAAACCCTTATGCTACTTTTAAAGTTGATTTCCAATAGAATGAGCGTAGGAAATAAAAGGGAGTAGTATTTAGCACCAATCCGAAAATATGGGTTTAGCGAATCCTACTTCCACAGAACTATGTAGCCAATGTAGGTACAGATTATCAGATTATTCCCATTTCTATATGGATGATAGACTTAGCTTGTGATAGATCACATAGGTAGGTTATACTCCCTAGCAAGAGTATGACATCTCTCCCCAACGTGAGGTTTCTTCCTTAGGAGGATAAGAAGTTGGACTCTATGTTACTCGCATGGTTTATGTCGGTTAAGAGAAACTCCTTTAAGATGAAATATTTTTCTCTAAAGATTTG
>NW_025818842.1:0-2043 GCF_002878395.1 Capsicum annuum
CTGCAGGAATTTTTTGACATGGTTCAGAAGGTGACTGATATTATGGGTGTCACGTCTAGTGAGAGTACAGATTTGGATTCTTACTAGTTGTAGGATATAGCTCATACCTAGTATAAGCAGTCGAAGAGATATAGAGGTACAGATACAGGGCCTATAGAGTGGAAGGAGTTTGCCATAACCTTTTTAGCTAGGTTTTTCCCTTTAGAGTTAAGGGAAGATAAGGTCCAGGAGTTCATAAATTTGAAATAGGTTAACATGAGTGTGATGGAATATTCACTTAAGTTTACCTAGTTGGCTAGGTATGCTCCTTTAATGGTGGATGATAACCAAACTAGGATGAGTAAATTTGTCTCTGGTGTTGCAGATAGTGTGGTCAAGGAGTGTAGGACCACAATGTTTATTAAGGATATGGACTTGTCTAGGCTTATAGTCCATGCTTAGCAAATTGAGGAGGAGAAGGTTAAGGAGAAGGAAAAGAAGAATAAGAGGGCTAGGACAGGTAGTTTTAACTTTGCTTAATCGAGGTCAGAGGGTGGTAACCGTCCTCAATTTTATCATAAATATTTAGCCTCAGCTCCGTCTTCAGCTAATTCCCTTATGCCAAAGTTCACAAATGATAATCAAGATTGAGCACCACGCTTTAAGCCTCAGGGTGGTATAAACAGTGGTCGTACTAATCCTCTTTGCCAGAAATATGGTAGAAATTATTAGGGTGTATGTAGAGCTGGCAGTGATATGTTATTTGGGTATGGTAAAATAGGACACAGGTCAGGGATTGCCTAAAGTGTGGTCAACAGTTTATTCCAATCGTCCCTCAGTTCCATTCGGTTGCCCAACACATCAGGGTGCTACTTCCAATGCAACCAGTGGTCAGCTCCCGAACAGACTGTATGCACTGCAGTCTTGATAGGATCATGAAAGTTCTCCTAATGTGGTTATGGGTACATTATAGGTCTTTCATTTACATGTTTATTCTTTGTTAGATCCCGGAGCTTCACTTTCTTTTGTAACCCCTTATATAACTATTAATTTAGGTATCTGTCCCAAAACTTTAGTAGATCCTTTTTTAATGTCTACTCTAGTAGGTGTCACTACTGTAGCCAGATAGGTATACAGGAACTGTCGGATCATAATATCCCAGAGAGTCACTTCATTTGATATTGTAGAGTTAGAGATGACTAATTTTGATATCATTCTCGACATGGATTGGCTCTACTCATGTGATGCTTTAGTTGATTATAGAAATAGAGTTATTTATTTTCAATTTTTAAATAAACCAGTCCTTGAATAGAGGGGTAGTACTTCAATGTTTAGGGGTCAGCTTGTTTCGTACCTTAGAGGGAGAAAAAATAATATCGAAGGGTTATGTTTACTATCTTGTTTGAGTTAAATACTCTAATTTTGAGACTCCCAGTCTTGAGTCTATTTTAGTAGTAAGCAAATTGTAGATGTGTTCCCTGTAGATCTTCTCAGAGTTTCTCCCAAAAAGAAAATTGACTTCGGAATAGACCTTCTTCTAAATACCCTGCCTATCTCTATTAGGCCCTATAGAATGGCTTTAGTTGAGCTTATAGAGTTGAAATAAAAGTTGATGGACCTCTTCGATTCTTAAATAAGGGATTCATCAGGTCCTGTATTTCCCCATGAGGCACTCCAATCCTCTTCGTGGAAAAGAAAGATGATTCTCTTAGGATATGGATTGATTACCTCCAGTTGAACAAAGTCACAGTCAAGAATAAGTAGCCACTTCCCAGAATTTATGACTTGTTTGACCAACTTAAGGGTGCCAGTTACTTTTCTAAGATATGCCTCATATCTGACTATTACCATCTCAGAGTAAGAGAATATGACATTTGAAAAACAACTTTCAGAACTCGGTATTGTCACTTATAATTTCTAGTTATGTCTTTTGTTTTAACAAATTCCTTAACAGCTTTTATGGACTTGATGAACTGAGTGTTCAAGTAGTACTTGGATATTTTTGTCATAGTCTTCATTAATGACATTCTTGTCTACTCCTATAGTGGAAATGATCATGCAGAC
>NW_025818843.1:0-1141 GCF_002878395.1 Capsicum annuum
AACTGACATAAATATTCCAACTCTTAGTCTGATCCACCCACGTCAATTGTTGTTCATAACCATTACTAGTCAGGACTAGTCTTGATAAAACCGAGCTGTTAATGAGAGAAAAACTATAGTAAACCTCTTCCTTATTGAAAACAGATTGAATTTTATAAATGTTGTTATTCCCAACTCTTTGTGCTACCCGAGTAGATACACTTGAGCCACGTTTGATGACGCCCTGTGGATATGGAGCCACTTCAACGTGAAGAGTGAAATCCCCTGGAGTTGGATCATTATCGTTCTTCCATGTTGAAAGGTAAGCCTCATGCCCAGTTTGAAAATTCTTGCCAAGCTTCATACCAGGCAACTGCGTATCTGTAGGAAAACTGAAGCTCTGCCAGAGGAAATTTTCTGGATTTTCATCATCAGCATCCTTGACAACAAGATTACCAGAATCTAAAAGAACTGCAACTGGATTTTGGACTGATCTCGAGGTGTTAGTGGACCATATACTTTCATTCTTGTCACCATAAAGAACAAGTATCCCTGGTTTGATGACCTTCAAAACAGCAGAAGATGTATTTGTTAGTGGTTTTTCTCTGTTGGCAACCCATACAACTGTTTGCACATGAAGAAGAATTTGTTTGTACCATATCCCAATATATCGTTTTGTGGTACCGCTGGGACTGAAAAATCCCAGCTCAAAGGTTCCACCAGACGAAACAACAGTTTCACCATCTATGATGTATTGATTTGTAGTGATTACATCGCTTGTAGCAGAAATGTTGTGTATATTAGAGTAGAAAGACAATAGGAAAAAAAGTAGGAAGATACTAGCTTCCATTTATTGATGCGTTGATGATGCCTAAGCCTTTGGTCGCCTATATACTGGATATGATTTAGACTTGACAGCCAAATTCCATGTGAATTGATTAGCACGATTTTTTTGAATATTCACAACGGCACTACGTGCTGTTTCAAACATTTGATTATCAAAACAAACAGACCACTAATCTGATGGAAATTTCATAGTTGTTATATTAATCTGATACTTTTTCTGCCTAATTAGTAGTAATTATTTATACCAGTAGGTTATGACCATTCTAAAGAGACCTGACTTTTGAGGAGGATACAAATTACAAATACAGGTTAACAC
>NW_025818844.1:0-1502 GCF_002878395.1 Capsicum annuum
TAGGATGAAGTATTTAAGGACAAATTCTAGGGTTTTCCTGGGAATCTAGAAATGGATGGAAATTATTCCAAAGGAGTTCACCTCTCTTTGGGGGCTAAAAAAAACTTAGAATTCAATTTTCAACTCTTTGATTTGGTTGTGGGAATTTTCTCTTGAACTTAGAAGAGAATCAACTTCAGACTTCATCTTTTGTATGTTTAATTACTTTGAATGATGATTATAATTGTTGCTCTCTCTGTCTTTCTCATGTGGTACTAAGACTCACAACTAGGGTTGTGAGATCTATGATTATTCCCCCATGGATTTATTAGTTGGTTAGGGTTTGAGTGATTGTGGGGACATCTTGATAATTCCTTTGTTATGATTGTTATTTATTAGTTGCAAATAATAAATCCCGCCTTATGTTGATTTGCTCGAACTGAGAAATAAACTAAAGGTAGCAAATTATCAACAAGGATTTGGGAAGGTTAAGCTCCCATCTAATGATTAATGCTGCAACAAGATTGATCAACTTGAGATAAAATCAGTATGAATAGAATAATTTCCTAAGTTCGAGAGAAGTAGGGAGTTCAACATCTAGGTAGGTTGAGAAACACTTAGATGGACTGTCGAAACTAATAATTTGGTGTTTCCCACAAGTCATGAGAACCAATACTACTGTTATTATTTAATGGGGGTTAGTAATCATAGTGATCACAACCCTAGTTCCTCTCTATCACTGATTTGAACTATTGAAATTTTAGTTTTGAGCTCTGAAGCAAGTTAAAACTTTAACAGTTGTTTGATCATCAAAAAACCCCATTTTATCTTTTTGTCTCATTTGTTTGAATTCAACTTATAGCTATAGTTTCAAATTAGTTTAATTGCCACTCACATTGTTCCTCGTGGATTCGACCCCGACTCCAAAGTTGGGTAAATATATTAATGACGACCGCCTTGTACTAAATTGATGTGTAAGTTGAGCGTTATCACCCTCCCTATGGTGGTGTGGGCTGATAGCCCAACTCCACAATATTTACTGCAGCTGTTGCCTGCCTCTGTGATTGGCCCTGAGTCTTGCCTGGTATCAATGGTATGCTATTTGGGCTTAAAGTATACTCCTCAATGAAACCACTCCTCTCAAGAGACTCATCATGTAACCTTAACTGAACTCCCTTTTTCTAAGCAGCTTTTGGTACCACAGTTAATGAAAAAGTAGTTGTTATAGATTGAAAAAAATTGAAACAAAAAATTTGAGAAAAATTGGCTACCCAAGGAAGGGGCTACCTATGACCCCTACCTACGGGCCATAGGTTGTACTTGTGGGGGTTGGAGGTACCATCGTAGGTACAAGACAAAGCCTTAAAGCTTTAGGGCTTCAAGTCTGATACCTATGTGGACACCTACGAGCTTGTAGGTACTACTTACAAGGCTTGTAAGTAGCCACGTAGGTTCCCTCTAAGAGCAAGTCAACTCTTAACAAAAATTTCATCCCCCACAGATATAATTTTAATTTTTAGACC
>NW_025818845.1:0-1209 GCF_002878395.1 Capsicum annuum
CTAGATGTGAGATGCCTCCAAAGTGTGAGATGATTATATATATGATATGGCTTATAATTATGATTATTGATATGAGTTTCGGAAATAAATATGGGCCTAAGGCCGTGTTTATTATGATCTTGTGATTATTTAGATATATTATTAGGGCATGGGCCATGTTATGATGATGATTGGATATCCGAGAAGTGCTTATCATTATAAAGGATGCAATTACAGTTTATGAGTATACATATATCTGCTTTTATACACATCTCTTCGGTATGGGATGGAACAAGATGCGGTATATTTCTTATGACTTTATTGATTGAATACTGGTGATGACATGAATAAATTTTCTACATTCATGATTATTGTATCGACAACTTATATGTTTCCAGATGAAATATAATCTTATGATTGTTCTGCTTAATTAAAGGTTAAGCTATGTGGTAGTTAGTTGTCTTTTTGGAGACTATAGCACTTGCTGACTAGGAATCAAATGTAATAGTTAATGAGTCTTGCTTAGTTGAAATATGGTAGCTATTGATGGTTGATGCGTTGCTAATGTTGATGTTGGGTTTAGCATAGGTAAAGATTAGTGATATTGATGACTAAGTTTATAATGTCGATTAGTTGTCAAATGAGAGGTGTGTATTAATGAGGCTAGATAGTAAATGATGTTCGTAATAAAGAGGCGCCTAGTTAATAATGTAGAATAGTTTCTGAATGGTTGATTAATGAATAGTTAAACGAGGATTAGTTGGTAATGATGGTTAGTTAATGAATGATATTAGTTAATAAAAAATGGTTAGGTGATAAGTGGTTATGTATTGTCTAATAATAGTTAATGGATATATGATAATTAGTTTATAATTTGGAATAATGGATAAATGACTATTATGGTCTAGTGATGAACCTTGGCTAGATGTTAGATGTTGGCTATTGAATAAATAATGGTTAGTTTCTATCACCTGAATAAGGATAATGTTTAGAAAACTAACTAGAGGTCACATGATTACGAGCGAAGTAGTGGTTTCATTACAAATTGCGTTGATTACCTAATAACGAATAGTTGAAAAGTAATGTCTAGATAGATAGTTTATAGTGATACGATTGTGTTCATGGGTTAGTATATGTTATTTCATAAAGGTTGTTGTGATGATATTAATACCCAGCAAGGCTATAGGATACTATTGTGATGATATTGATACCCGGCAAGGCCATAGAATA
>NW_025818846.1:0-1081 GCF_002878395.1 Capsicum annuum
AGAATTGGAATTTAAGGTGGGAGATTGGGTTTTCCTAAAGGTTTCCCTATGAAGGGAGTAATGCGATTTGGAAAAAAAGGGAAGCCCAGCCCTTGTTATGTCAGTCCGTACTTAGTCATGAAAAGAGTTGGAAATGTTGCATATAAATTGGAGTTGTCTTTTGATTTGGACTCCGTTCACCTAGTGTTTTATGTGTCGATGTTAAGAAAGTGCGTGGGTGATCTTTTAATGGTTTTTCTTTTGGAAAAGGTGGGTCTTTTGGATTCCCTGTCTTATGAGGAATTTCTGGTGGAAATTTTGGATCGGCAAGTCCAACGGTTGCGGACTAAGGACGTGGCTTCGGTAAAGGTTCTTTTGTGAAACCAAAAGGTTGAGGAAGCTAATTGGGAAGTCGAGGAGGACATGAATTCCAAGTACCCATTCTTGTCTCCAATTCTAAATAATCATGCTTAAGATATGTTTATTCCTTAACATCTTTGTTTTCTTACTTTGTTAAAGGAAAGATTGATTTCCTTGGTATCTTATTTTTCTATCTTTGTTAAAGAATAGAGTGATATCCTTGGCATCTTTGTTTTCTGTTTTTGTTAAAGTTTAGAGTAGAGGTACGTGGAGTCAAAAATGCTAGCAAATTCCTTGTCCTATCACTCAAGTATGAATGATCCTAAGGGGGAGTATGTAACGCCCCAGGTTTTTGCTCCTTGGAAATTTCCTAGGATTTTAAAATCTTGCCCTAGTTACGATTAGACCCTGTGAGTCGTAAGGTGTACTAACAAGTTGTTAGAATGATTCATAACTAAATCACTTATTTTGTGGCTAGATACTGCTCTGAGTACGAGTGCCTCACTAAGAGCCGTAAGGATTTGTTATGAGTTGTTAGGTGTAATCGTAGGGTATTCAGTGAATACCCCAATTTAGGTTCTGTGTTGACTATGATTCGTATAGTCCCATTACAATTCCTGTGGCTGAATTGTAAGGTCAACAGTGTAGGGTCACTTTGTTTGACTTCCTTGGTTACGACTTGTGGTGATGATTCATAAGGAGTGTCTATGAGGCAAGGGTTGACCTTTAGTCAAAGGCGGCA
>NW_025818847.1:0-2753 GCF_002878395.1 Capsicum annuum
TCAGTCATCCAAAACACTTTTCTACATTATGTTTAGATGATATCTTGTCTATGGAATCATTTAAAATAATAGAAGAGTGTGACGATGAAGAGCAAGATTCCTATATGGATAATGAGCTTGATATTGATCAACCCTTGGAGATTTCCCAACCAACCAAGGCAACCATAAGGGATAATGCCAAGATTGAGGGAATGGTGCTAGAGGCAAAAGAAAAAGCCAATCCAATCTCTTATGAAGACTCTAGCCCAATTTAAAGTAAAAATGTTGAGAAAATGAATAAAAGTAATTGTGTAGAGGATAGTGTAAATTTTGAAGTAGGATTTGTTGGGCTAAACTCAAAGCATTTTTCCACATTATGGTTAGATAATATCTTATCTGTGGAATCATCTAAAATAGTGGAAGACTGTGAAAATGAGGAACAAGAATCCTATATTCTTTATTTTACACTTGATAAGCAACACAAAAACACACCTCACTTTAAAGCTGAGTTGTTTACCATACATCATCCATTAATGAGCTTCTTAATCTTTGTTCCACCTCCCTATGAGTGAGGCAAGAAGATGGACTCTAAGTTGGGGGTGAAATTCATATCCTCAAGGTGGAGGAAAAAGCTAAGTTAGGTCATGTCGTGATGTTAAACTAGGCGCTTCTTGGGAGGCAACCCAGGGTATTTTGTTGTTTGTATTCATATTATGTGACTGACATCAGATTTTCGCACCCATGGTGCCACAGATATGTTTCTAACCCTCTTGTTTTGATTTGATGTGTTGTGAACAATGCATGATATTAAGTTGAGGGTGGGGCTACTTATGGGTGTTGATGTCCTCCTGGGGTTTTTGTTGTCGTGCCTCTTTTCCCTATAGTCTTGTTCCTAGTAGATCCGGCATGTTTAGGCGTATTGTGTTTTGTTTTGTGATGTGTTGTGGTTAATTGGGAGAAAAATAAGTATCTAGGATAGTTGACATATTTTTGTTGATTTTTGAGACTGATAAACACCTCTCTATTGGTCTATTTTATAACTGTGTGATATACATTTATGTGTGACCACTGTGCATCTTGTTATGGCATTAGTACTAGTGACATGATATGCACTGCTAAAATATCGCATGAATCGGATAGGTAGTAGCTTCTGATGCACCTTTGTGCCATATGTGTGTGAGATACTACTTAGTTCCCTTTGTGTGTTAAATTCAAAACTTGCCCGGTTAGACTTACTTTGGTTGAAAGATAGGGGTTAGGAAAGGATCATAGGCCGTTGTTGATGTTAGTCCACTTTTAGACTAAATGACCTTCCATGTTATGCATGATATCTCTTGATCCCTATTTTGTGCCTGAATTGACCATTTCTTTCTCTGACACCTATCACCTTCCCATTTATATCATAATGAACTTGTTTTCGCCCTGGTGCTTCTTGGATACTGTGCACCTTGACTTAGGCAAACAACCTAAGTTGACGGTGGCTATCATAGGGGTGTGTGATGTAAAATGAGTATAAGGAATTGTCGAATAAAAAAAAAGAATAAAAAGTATGGTGCTGTGGAAAAAGAATAAGAAAAGAATAGTTGTGAAAAAAAACGAATAAGAAAAGCCACATCCATCCTGAATAATGTGTGATCAAGAAAACAAGAAAAAAAAAAAGAAAAAGGTTAATAAATGAAACCCAAAAGTTAAGGTAGTACCAAGGAGGCTTAGTCATTCTCAATGCCATTGAATATCATACCATCACTTAGCCTACATTACAAGCCAAAGAAAAGACCTATAGTGATCCTAACTTACCTGTTTGGACACCTTGGTAATGAAAATAAGGGCAAGCATATGGTATTTGACGTACATTGATTGGAATTTCTTTCTGAGAGTGAGTGTCTCTTAACCATCCCCGCATTGACATGGTTGAGTTCATATATGAGTGAGGAGGGACTTATTTATTGCAAGGGCACATCGGTTGCATTGCTAGCTGTTTACTTGTTTGGGTAGTGTAACTTGTACATATGCATGGTTATTGTTGCTGAATTGATGCCATATCTTGATTCCTTTGGGTCACATTGTTAATCTTCATGGATATGCACAATTGGATTGAATGTGGAAAGTGACATGTGTTTTGAGCTAAACTTGATAATCAATTGTGATAGGTATCTTATGTGTCTCTTGGTTAAGCATCGTAGTATGGTGTTATGTAGTTTCTTGAGGACAAGTAATTCTTTTAAGTTTAGGGTGTTGATGTGTGAGCAAAAGCTAACCCATTTAATGCTTTTTAGCTCAAAATAATTGTGAAGTCTTAAGCAACTTTTGGTTGTTTTTGATCGTTTTCTTGTGATATTGCAGTTGTAGCAAGGATGGGAGGAAAACATAGGAAAGATGAACAAAATAAGTAAAATCTGGTACAAGTGAGCTGATATGAGTCTGACAAAATTTTTCGCAAGCCATCAGAGCTGTTTTAAGTTACCAGAAAAAGGCGTCAGGAAGAACAATGAAGAAGAGTTACTGGATAAAGGTGATGACATTCTCAATATGGCGTCACAAAAGTGGTAAGCCATCAGAAGATGCCGTCAAGTGGGATAGAACATGGTGAAATAAGCTGAAGGTTTGACGAAATTCGCTACATGTCATCACTCCTCTGATAAGACATCGGAGGACATCGTTAGCCTAAGACAGATTTTGAAGGCAACTGAAGAATTTTGACACTATCCGTGATAGGGCATTAGACTCTTGACGCGGCGTCAGCTTGGGCGTCACCTATTCCAAGAATTTTATTA
>NW_025818848.1:0-1599 GCF_002878395.1 Capsicum annuum
CTGTATGTTTATTATTATTATTATCATTTGCTTATGAGGTTAGGCAAGGGGTAGTATCTGGTTCATAGTGTGCTTAAGTATACCCTTCACAGCCAGACCCTAAATCGTGTTATGATAAGCTTGGTATCAAAGCACGATTTACAGTTATTGGGTGTTCACAAAGCCATATCGAGTACAGTCTCTTTTATGGGTGCGTATCTCACCACACTTATAAGGAGGAGTCTAAAAGGAATCTAGGAATGTTTTCCTTTCTTGTGTTCTATTTTCAGGATATAGAGTCTAGTGTGATGAAACTTCTCTAACTCCTGGCTTCCTCGCATTTCAAATCATGCCTCCCTAAAGTTTTGACATTCGTAAAAACTCTACTGGGAACTCTATCCTACCTGAGGACTATATGGAGAGGACTCACCCTATGTATAATGTACAAACCCAATCTAGGGTCCCTTTTTCTAATTGTGCTGCCCCACATAGAGTTCCACCTATCCCCACCAGTCATACATAGGCTTCTCAGGGTGGTGATGCTTATGATCAGCCACCTCAGGGGGACATCTCTATTGATGAGTTCCATCGATTTATTTATTTGCTTGTTCAACTGGTGACATCTCAGTCTCGTCAGCCTGATTGTATTGGTTATGTTGCTTCTTTATCTAAGGTCACTAGATTGGGCAGTTTATGAGATAGAATCACCCAACCGTTATAGTCTCTAAGGTTGAGGAGGATCCACATAGGTTTATTAATGAGATGGATAAGATTTGTAGAGTTATGCAATCTACTAATGTAGAGAGTGTGTAATTTATTGCATATCAATTAAAGGATGCAACTTATCAATGGTATAAGGAGTGAGAGTAGTTAATGGATGATGATGCTAAGCGGGCTATATGGGATAAATTTTCTGGTGCCTTTTTTGATCACTTCTTTCCTCAGGAGTTAAGGGAAGCTAAGGCTTAGGAATTTGTTAATTTGAAGTAGGGGAAAATAGGTGAGAAGGAGTATGCGCTAACATTTCATCAATTGGCTTAATATTCCCTAAGTTGGTGTCAATCCAGAGATCTAAGATAAGGAAGTTTGCTTCTGGGTTGTCATGTGACTTGGTATTAAAGTGTAAGGCTATAATGTTGAATAAAGATATGGACATCTCCAGACTTATAGTTTATGTACAACAGGTAGAGAATAAAAAGAAAAAAATAGGCAGAGCTTGGAGACAGGTAGAATAAGAAGTTCAGGTACTTAGAGAAGGGAGAGAGTCAGCAGAATAATGGAAAGAATGATAGACAGTGGAACAAGAAGAAAAATTGGTGAAATTTGTATTCGTCTGCTAGTGCTCCTTATCCAAAGCCTTTGAGTGACCATCATTTCTCGGATAGCAGTAGTTCTAAGGCACAAGGTGCTAAGTCTCAAGCTAGTGGAGATCAGTCAACTCCACCTTATCCTCTTTGTTAATTTTATGGAAAACTTTATTGTAGGTGCTATGAGAAGGGAAGAAATCAGTGTTGTAATTGTGTCCATCTTGGTCACATACAATGAGATTGTCCTTCAACCAAGGTTTTGAAATATCCAGGGTTTGGTACCCTTAGAAAATATCTTGGATTTTTAGGTTTT
>NW_025818849.1:0-1171 GCF_002878395.1 Capsicum annuum
AAATTAAATTGATTCCGAGATAGAGGAATAATAGTAACAAAATCCATATTTATCACCTCCCACTTTCAAAAAGCCGACTCGATTTCTTCATATAATCCTCTGGGCCTCATGTGCTCAACTTTCACTTTCTGACACACAATGCACTAAGCCATAATAATAGACACAGATAACTTTGTATTATTCCACCAATATATCTCCTTAAGGTCATGATACATTTTTTTCCAACAAAGATGAATTGAATAGCGCGAATCATGCGCCTTATCTAAGACCCTCTCTTTCAAACCATCTATATTGGGAACAAATAACTTCCCTTGGTACCTCAAGGTACCAAAACTACAAATCTCAAAGGCCATCAACTTTTGACCACCTACATCACTCTTGATCCTCATTAATTCAAGATCTAACAATTGTTTCTCTTTTATTTCAGCACCAAGAGATGATCACACCACCTCTTACACAAATAGCCACCATCTTCGGAATCCAAAAGACAAACTCCAAGGTTAGCCAAATGTTGAGTATCCTTCACAAACTCCCATTTCTCCTTATTGACATGAACCAGACTCCCCATGTATAACTTGCTAAGAGCATTAGAAACAATGTTAGCTTTACCTTGGTGGTAGTAAAGACTCATGTCATAATCCTTGAGCAACTCAAGCTATCTACTTTGCATGAGGTTCAGCTCTTTCTGAGTAAACACATATTGCAGGATCTTATAATCTAAGAAGATATAACATGCACTCCATACAAATAGCGATGCCAGATTTTCAACTCAAACACCACAACCATTAGCTTCAGCTAATGAAACGAATAATTATTCTCATGTACCTTTAGCTGTCTAGATGCGTAAAGCTATCACTTTGCTATGCTGCTTCAAGATTCAACCAATCCCCATACGAGATGCATCACAATAGACCACAAATCCATTCGTTCCATCGGGAAAAGTCAAGACTAGAGCCGAAGTCAACTTATCTTTCAGCTTCTCAAAACTACCCTCACAAGTATCAAACCACAAGAACTTTACCTTCTTCAGTCAATGGGGCAGCTATAGAAGAGTAACTTTCGACAAACCGTCTATAATAACTAGCTAAACCTAAGAAGCTCCAAATATCGGTTAGTCGTGGGTCTTAGCCACTTCTTCACTACTACAACTCTCTGTGGATCCACCATCATC
>NW_025818850.1:0-1203 GCF_002878395.1 Capsicum annuum
TATTATTTTTCTAATAATTCATCTATATGCATTTTAAATTCTTTTAAGTTGTCAAAATTATATGTTAATGATTTTTGAGTTATTATGCTATTTTTATCTATTAATTCAATTTTTATAGTAGTTTTTTGTTTTGTCCATCCTTTTAACGGATCTTCACTATATAATTGTTCCAATTTTTTCTTAATTATTTCTATCTTATTTATAGAAAATATAGTTATTTTCTTTTTATTTATTGAAAATACGACTATTTCTATTGTATCTTCAGTATTTTTTATATTTTCTAATTTTTGTGTAATTTTTTCACTTCCTTCTATCTAATAAGTTTTCTTTCTTATTTAATTAGTAACTCTTTTTGCTCTTACTTTCTGTTTACATGGTGTTGTAAACCACCAATCCGTTCTAGTTATTATATGTGAGTATAATTTATCTAAAAACGACATTCCTAAAAGTATATCTTTTGATGTTAGCTCATAATTATAGATTTCTTCTATTGTTAGTATTTTATCTCATACTTGTGTTTTTACATTCTTAGTTTTATAAGTAATTAAACAATAGATCTATTTCACCACACACAAGTTATCCGCACCCCCCTACAATTGGTATCAAAGCCTATGTTCTTTAAAGTTATGGAAGTAGTATCTATTTGGATTTATTTGATTGATTTATTAATTATAATTTATTTGATAAAACTAGATTTAGATATTTCCCAAAATATTATATAGATGAATAACGCACAAAAATTACCAAAATATAAAGAATTAAAGCAAATAATATCTAAAAAACGTAAAGAATTAGAAATAAGGATAGAAAGACTACAATATAACATAATTGCCGGAGTTAGTAAAAACTCAATAAATGCACAAAAAGAAGAAATATCAAACTTAGAATCAACAATAGATAGTCTAGAATATACATACCAACATGATCTATTAACAATTAAACAAAATGAACAAAGAAGAATTTATAATAGATGAAAAAATATATTAAAATTATGAAAGATTAAAACTAAAAGTAGTATTTTCTAATCTAGGAAGAAGGTATAAGAAAATAGGTGAACATTTATATTTAATGTTAGAAAAAGAAGAATTAAAATTCAAAAATAAATTGACAGCTATGGTAAGAATAGAAAAAGAAAATCAAAAAATAGATAGAAAAGAGGAAATAGAAAAAATAAAACAGCAAACTACGGAAGAAATACGAAAA
>NW_025818851.1:0-2557 GCF_002878395.1 Capsicum annuum
ATTGGAAGAGATCTCATGGTGACAAGAATCAAAGTGCTTATGGTTGAGACAAGGGGGATTATAACAGAAGCTTCTTTCACAATATGGCAAGTACCGGTAGGAGATTTCACCATATTGACTAGTTAGAGATTAATGGGACTATTACAGAAGACAAGGATGCAATTGCTCATAAGATTCTTTATTTATATAAGGCACATATGATGAAGTTCATTATATTTCCTGTGATGAAGTTGACTAGCTTCAAAGACATTTCTTGAAGAGGAGATTCCTGCAGTTATTAAGAGTTGTAATAGAGACAAAGGCATCGGCACCAGATGGTTTCTCCATGATTTTCTACAAATACGGTTGGTATACAGTTAAAGGAAACTTGATGTGGATTGCGGGCTATAAATCATTTCCACCATCTGGAGCATTTCGAGAACAGAAAAAATTCCAGCTTTTATTTCTCTCATTCCAAAGAGGTGACATAGACGAACAAAGGGATTTTAGACCTAGAATTTTGATAGATAGTTTTTATAAAATTATCTCTGGCGCTCTTGCAGACAGATTAAAATTGGTGCTACCTATGTGGCTTTCTTAAGTGACAGAAATATCACTGATGCAGCCTTGATAGCTAACAAATTTTGGACTTAAGGTTGAAATCGGAAAACCTGGAATTCTTGCAAATTGGATATCGAAAAAGCATTTGGATCATGCTAAAGGACAGTTCATGCTGGATTTATTGAGACAAACGGGTTTCAGTATCAAATGGATCAATTGGATTAGCTTTTGTATTTCATCGGTGAAGTTTTCAGTTCTCATAAATGGTGCACCAAATGATTTCTGCTCTAGTCAAAGAGGTTGACACAGCAAGAACCTTTATCTCCTTTCCTCTTTATTCTGGAGATGGAGAGTGATGGCGGGATTCGCCAAGATGACTCACAACGCATCTCAGGCAAATTGAATTTCTGGTTTATCTGAAAATTTTAGGGGTCCTTGAAGGTTTGAAAACCTCTCAAATTCTTTGTCGACAACACAAATCTTCTTTGAAGCCAATGAACAGCAACTTGTGTTCTTGAGGATGTTTCTAACAAATTTTTAGGCTGTTCCAGGTCTTTGTACTAACTTTGCCAAAAGCTCCATATTCCTGGTCAACAATATCTCTGATATTCACAATTTGGTGTATCTTACGATGTAATATGGGCTCTCTTCCTACAAGGTATTTGGCGCTTCCTTTGGGGACTAAACACAGTTCCGAGATCATTTGGATGAGGCCCTTGGAAAGATGGAGAAAAACTATCCAACTGGAAACGCCAATAACTTTCTTTGGGTGGACGAGTCACTCCAATCAAAAGTTTTCTGGATGCTCTTCCAACTTGAACAATATCACTATTTTTCTGCTCCTGCTTCAGTCTTAACGCGCATGGACAGATTTACAAGTGATTTTCTATTGCAAGGAAATAAACACTCCAAGTCTTTTCCCTGGTAAGGTGGAACAATGTCACCAGATGTAAGAAGAATGACGGTCTTAGTATTAAGAACCTAAAGCTTCATAATGTTAGTCTCTTCATTAAAAGCATTGGATGTTTAACAAGGAAGAGAGCACACTTTTATAGAGGATCTAGTTGATAAGTTCACAATAGATGGTCTCGGCATACCAAAAAGTTTCAAATGCCCCTCGTAGAGTTTGGAAGCACATTCAACACATTGGATGATTGGAGTCTCTTTGAAATAAATGTAAGCTTCCTGGTGGGTTGTGGCAGAAGATTTAGATCCGCGAAAGATGTTGCTTGTTGATGCACATAGTTGGAATCTTTTTTTCTCAGACAAAGCTAAAATGGTCAGAAATAAAAGGAGTATGCTCTCTTTTGAATCTACTTGGCACTATAACAAAAGGAGGATACTTTAAATGGAAGGCTCTTGCAAATGGAAACTTCTCGGTGAGGTCATGATACAAATTGTTTATAATAGGCCATACCATTCCTTGGGGGTGGAAAAAAATTTGGCACAACAAAGCAGCTTTGAAGATATCTTGCTTCTCTTGGTTGGTGGTGGAAGAAGCATGTGTCACTCAATTAAATCTTGAGAGAAGAAGAATACAACTCTGCAGCAGATGTCCCCTTAGCAAAGAGAACCCTGAAGATGATGTCACTTATTTTTGCACTGCAAGATCACTCACCAGATTTGAAGATGTTCTTTGCAATTTTTAACTTGAAACGGACAATGTCTCACTCTATTCTGGAATTTCTGCATAGCTAGAACAGAGTTGGCTCAACAAGAAGACACAGAAGATTTGGAACACTATACCTTTGGTCATTTGGTGGACAACTTGGATAGAACGAAGCAACAGAATATTTGAAGGCAAAACGAGGAATATACATAGGCTTAAACTGAGGTTTTCTATTTGTTAGATATGATCGGAGAGCTGCAGAATATGTAAATCTTGATGCACTTTCTTAGCCTTGTCCTTTTCATTTATAAAATTTACCATTAATAATGCAAAAAATAGATTTGCAATCAATGAACAGCTCATTAAGAATTGGTTCTAATGTTTTCTTGTTTAAGCTTTATATGTGAT
>NW_025818852.1:0-1724 GCF_002878395.1 Capsicum annuum
TCAAAAACACACTTTATAACTTCAAAACCAAAATAATAAAGATTTTTTCTCTTTTTGTTCTCATTTCATTTTTTTTATTTCTGTCTACTATTTTTACTAGTTTAGCTAGTAAGAAATCTGATATTTAACAATTTCATTTTTTCTTTTCATATTAAAGTCATAAGACAAACATAGCAAAATAAATAGCAACACAATAAACACTAGCCAATTTCAAAGAAGGCTTTGCCGGAGAACGGATAAACTCCAACCAGATCTAGTAGTATTGGAAATGAAGAAATAGGGGGAGACTCTGGTTAATTTCGACGGTTGGAAAAAGGAGAAAGCCACTGGTATGGTTGTTTTTAATTGATCTGCCGGCAATAATTTATTGTTTTCCAGCAAAATTTGGTAGAGGGATAGCCAAATTTTGCGTGGAAAGAAGGAGAGAGGAGGGTGACAATAGGGTAGTGTCGGGTAATGTTTTTGGTAGTTTGTGGTCACTGGTTGCACAAATGTCGATGGTTTTATGATTTTCTAGCGGAATAGCCATCGAAATAGTGATGGCAGTGGCAGAAAAGGGTGGATCCGGCCGTTTGGTCGCCAAAAAAGTTTGGTCGAAGAGGATTTTCATCTTTTTCATTCACTTGCTCGCCTCTTCCGATATCACTGTCGATTTATACTTAAATCCCATTTTTTCTGATTTTGTTTTTGCACTAGGACTAATTGGTTATGGTGTTTCTCAATGGATTTTCAGAAATAATAAATTTCTATCTTACCCCTTTTAACTTCTCAACTTTCATATCTCTTTCGTTTACTGTTTTTTCCCTTCAATTCTTTGTGTGTGTGAGAATCTATGATGATGCGTATATATTATGTATTGTGTTGTTTGATGTGAGTGGAATGAAGTCTGTGTAGATGTGAACATGAATGTGTGCGTTAAATTAATAGTGTGTGCAGTGAATCATAACAAAGTGTATGAAATTATAACATTACCCATTTTCTTCCTATTGTTTTCTTTCTATTTTAGTTTTAAACAAGACAGTATCATACGCAGTATTTTTACATCCAACACAATACAAACATATAAATATTCAATAATTTGATAACATAACATATAATAATAGAAAGTTTACATAATCAATCGACTACACAACCGAATAATGCATAACATTTTCATTCATGTTTGTTCATAATAAAATTTATAGAAATAAATAATTCGTGATTGAATAGAACCTGCATAAAACAAAAAATCTTCATCGGAACCGAAACTCAAACGGAAATATTGAATTCAGATGCAATGTTTTTTCTTTTTGTCTCTTCATTTATGATGTTTTTTTGTCTGGTTTCACTCTATTTTTTTGTCTGATACAGTATTTGGTGAATAGTACATAGAATTCTCTCTGAGGTTGAGTTAAGTAGTAGGATTCTTGGGGGAGGGGGGGGGATTGAGGGAAACAGTTATTACAGATAGAGGGAGGGGATTTAAATTTTAAAATAAAATTCTCCTTTTTTTTGCTATTTATAATAATAACAAATAAAAAGTAATTAAAAATAAATAAAATAATAGAATAATAATAATAAATATAAATATAACTAATTAATTTTTATATTTTAAGAAAATATAATAAAATTTGTAAATAGCCTTAAATAAATATAATTAAAATAGTACTAATACTACTAACTTATTTATTTAAAATCCAAAAAGAAAAATATCTTTAAACTTTTGTATTATTTATTTATTTATT
>NW_025818853.1:0-1364 GCF_002878395.1 Capsicum annuum
TCTTATATGATGTGACACATTACTTCTGGGATGAGCCGTATCTTTTTCGGCGATGTGCAGATAATATTATAAGGAGATATATGCCGGAAGTAGATGTATTATGCATATTGGAAGCATGCCATGCTTCCCCAGTTGGGGGTTACCATGCAGGTGACCGAATGGCTAGGAAGGTGTTGCAGAGTGGCTATTATTAGCCAATGTTATTCAAGGATGCCCATGAGTTTGTGGTGAAATGTGACCAATGTCAGAGGCAGGGGTCAATCTCTAAAAGACATGAGATGCCCTTAACTAAGATGCTTGAAGTGGAATTATTTGATGTCTGGGGCACTGATTTCATGGGTCATTTTGTAAGCTCGTACGGGATGAAGTATATTTTAGTTACTGTTGACTACGTCTCAAAATGGGTTGAAGCTATGGCCTTTTCTGATAATGAAGGGAAGAGGGTTGTTGCTTTTCTCAAGAAGAAGATCTTCTCTCGCATTAGAGTACCATGTACTATCATAAGCGATGGAGGATCTCATTTTTGCAACAAAATATTTCGAGCAGCTTTGGTAAAATATGTGGTGAAACAACACAGAGTGGCTACTCCATACCACCCACAAACCAGTGGGCAAGTGGAGGTGTCAAATCATGAGATTAAAGCCATCCTAGCAAAAATGGTGAACGCTAGTTGGAAAGATTGGTTTAGAAAGCTCGATAATGCTTTGTGGTCATATCGGACTGCTTCCAAGACACCCATTAGTATGTCACCATTTCAGCTGGTCTATAGAAAAGCTTGTCACCTACTAATAGAGCTGGAGCACAAGGCCTTATGGGCACTCAAAAGGTTGAATCTGAATTGGAAGAAAATAGCAGAGCTGAGACTGGGGAAATTGAATGAGATGGATGAATTCCATCTCAGGACATATGAACGAGTAGATCTGTATAAAGAAAATATGAAAAAGTACCATGATTGGAGAATAGAGAAATAAGAATTCTAAAATGGTGACTTGGTGCTTCTGTTCAATTCCAGACTTAAATTATTCCCAAGTAAGCTGAAATCTAAGTGGTCAGTCCCTTTTAAAGTTAGTCAAGTCCACTCATTTTGAGTAGTGGAACTCGAAAATGAAGACGGCAGTACCTGTAAGGTAAATGGGCAACGTGTTAAGCTTTACATTGGCCCAAAAGAATCAGTGAAAAGTATCACCATTATCTTTCTCGATGAAGTCTGAAGTAATCGAGATACCTTAGTCATGCCGCGGTGTTCAATCAGGCGCCGCATGGGAGGTAACCAATGACCCCCGAGATTGATCCATTCTAGGTATACTCTAACCCTTGGTTTAGTTTTGCTTTGATTTTAAGTTGAGGGTGTAGGGTAATCTATT
>NW_025818854.1:0-1159 GCF_002878395.1 Capsicum annuum
GTAATTTAGTGACTGACACTAAAGCGGCCAAAGTGTTACTTTAGCAATCACACCAGCTAAGTGGTGCACCATCTATGGAGCTTGGAAGATTCCAAGTCTCTGCTGACCTCTAAAAACTCATCTATTATCGCGAGAACACAAATGAACTATGCTACCCTATCAAATTTTATTCTCCAAACTCAATTACGATATCAGAACTTCAAAGAAATGTTGTTTTCACAAAATAGACCCTCAAGACACCATGACACAACTTTTCAAGTCGAGGTTCAAAATGAGATACAAAAGTTGTAAAACCACACCAACTATTTTACCAACCTAAAGTTTATATTTCGAGATCTGCCACCACAACCCATTTTCCCATTCTAAGGATAGACCAAAAGATGTTGATCAAAGTTAACTAGTAAGACTTCAAGAAAATCAAAACCATAATCTTGCATAAACTACCACAAAATTCATTGGGTATCATGCTCAACATGCCCACACATCAAAAATACTATAATGTAACCTTAGAGAGAGGTAAAATGGCCAAATCATATAGAAATAAATATTTCAAATAAATCACCAAAAGTCTGGTCATTACATCATCCACCACTAAGAATCTAGTTTGTCCTCAAACTAAGAGCAATAAAAAAACCTAAATCAGCTAAAAGATGGGGATAACTACTATGCATATCATATTTGACCTGCCCAGTTGACTCATCTAAAAGTCAATGCCTCCACTGGACCTTTACCACAGGAATAACTCTAGGACACAATTGTCTAACCTCTTTGGCTAGAATGGAAAGATGTTCCTCAACAAAAGATAACCGCCCATCTAACTAGATAGAATCCAAGCAAATTACATGAGACTTATATGGAATGTGACTCCGAAGCATAGAAACATGAAAAACTGGATGAATAATTGATAGATCTAGGGAAAATTCTAACTCATAAGCCACATCCCCAATAGTCTGAAGAATCTCAAAATGTCCAATATACCTGGGGCTAAGATTTTCCCTGTTCAAACCTTATTATGACCTTCATGGGTGATACTTAAAGTAAAACATAATCACCAACACTAAATCTTAAGAAACGAAGTCTACGATCTGCATAGTACTTCTGCCTATTTTGAGCCACTCAAAGTCTATCTTAAATAACCCAAACTCTATCCAAAGACTAA
>NW_025818855.1:0-1286 GCF_002878395.1 Capsicum annuum
AATACCTCTTCAGAAACCCTCATTGAGCACCCTAAGTGACAACCACATAACCCGACATGATGCAAGTGGATGAGCCTGAAGAGGCTAAAGTTCAGAATACTATTGACTTGAGAGTATACACTCAAGAGGTCAGAAATGAATAAGAAGATAGCCTCCAAGTGTAAGGAAAATGATGAATAAACATGGTTAATTTTAGTTGGGTCCTGCGGCGACACCAAATCAGGCATTTCTTGGGAGGCAACCCAAGTTAAGAGGGTATGTTTAGTTTTAGTTTTTTTAGTTTTTACTTCACGTAGTTTTTGTTTTGTTAATTCATAGGTTGATGGGAAGTCTGAGAACCAAAAACATGAGCTAAGGAGCATGGCGAAGACTAAGTAAGGGGTCTCTGGACCCTTTTGATATTTAAAGATGCTACTAGATAGGCCTAGAGGCCTCAGGGAATATTTCTATCTCTTACTTTTAAGTTTACTTTGGGGACAAAGTAGATTTTTAAGTGTGGGGTGGGGAAATTCCTAATTTTAGGCTTAATTTTAAAATATTTTGTGTAAGATATTCTTGTTGGTACTTTTTTTATTACATAGTGCAAGTGTTTTTATGAAAAAAGTATGTTGATTGTATGAATGATTACTTTTTAGACTTCTAGGTTCATGTGTGTGACTCTTGTACTTGTTGTCTTAATTCTAACTCATGCTATTGATTGGTGGAGATTTTATGATGATCCTATTGAATTGAACATGTGTCATGTGCGTGTGAGGTGTTGTATATTCCTTGATGCATAAGATGTCTAAAACTTACCCGATGTATGCGCAAAGCGAAATAAAAAGTGCGGGTTTAGGTGATGATATAGGTATTTCTTTGATAGCCTTGTTTTATACTATTTTTTTGACCTACCTTTGAGCATAATCCTAGTAAGCCCCATTTAGCCTTTTGCTTTTTCTTTGGCAGCCTCATTGTAGCCTAATCTCCTTCTTTGATAGACCTTGATTTGATCCAAATATCCTAGGAGCTTTAATAAAAATTAATTGAGTAAGGAGTTTGAGAAATTCAAGAGGAGAAAGAGTGAAATTGAAGCCCCTAAAGTTATAGTTATTAGTGTGGAAAAAACTATTATTTTGTTGTGGTGGGGAGTTGAGTAATGAAAAACAATAATAATTTATTTAAATTGAATGAGTTGTGCATAAAATACTCCCACCGTAGTGTATGTAAATGAGCTTAATAAGATGGGATGAAAAACAAATGAATGAGGTAGACAAAAATGGTTTAATTTGGTTGTTGGAGATTGGTTT
>NW_025818856.1:0-1219 GCF_002878395.1 Capsicum annuum
TCTTTCGTTCTTGTGCCCAAAAGTAATTTTCTTTACTTTTGGGCACAAGAACGAAAGAGAGTTCTTGTTGAAAAACCCCACATACCTTGAATGATGAACTTTAGATCAATACTCATTTTTGAGATGTTAATCGTGCCTTTGAATGATGGTTCTAGGAGTTCTTGAACTAGGAACTTGGAATCTTGAATAAATTTGCAGAATTAATGGTGAACTTTGGAGGTTCTTGAAGTTGGATGTAGGAGCTTAGGGTTTTGTTTTTGAGGGAATTTGATGAAATATAACATATAATATTTCTAATAGGCTTTAATATAGTGTTTGGATAGATTTTGGGTGAGGGGGAATAATCAAAACACCCCTAAAAATCAAATAATCCTCGAATCTGTCCTTTGGTGGACTGTTTTAATAGTCTGAAGTAGATCAACCATAACGTTTTACTTCGATATCTGAATTGGATGAAACCAATTTCATTAGAAAGAGGAATCTTATATCTTTCCGTTTATATATAGTATCTCACTCAGATCATTGTGTATGAGGAGTTATGATCAATTAAAGTTGACCTAAAAATTCGCTTTTGATAGGCTAAAGTAGATTGACCATAACTTTTTGCTCCGATAGACAAATTGAATGAAACCAATTTCATTGGAAAGAGGACTTGAAGAGATTTCCGTTGATATATAGTAGATCACCTAGATCATTATGTACAAGGAGCTATGATCGTTTAAATTTTGAGCAAAAATACACCAGGCCTTAGTACTTTTTCCTGCACGTTTTACTGTTCACTACTATTCATAGTTTGATCGGAATGTTCATAACTCGACGCTCGGGTGTCCGTTTTGGATGATCCTCATATCATATGAAAGCTTATTCGATACTCTACGCAATGGTGGGTCATAATCTAAGACATTTCACACGAAAAATTTATAATTCATTCTAGAAGATAGAACCCAACACGTTTACGCACAAAATTTCAACGAAAAATTTCCCGGGGTATTACGGTATATCACCAAGATATGATTGTATCCCCGCATATGAACTCATAGCCTATTTGAGAGCGAAATTTATACGGGTTAATTAAATATCCAGCATCAGCATAATCAATAAGATTAAGACTGTAATCTTTAGAATAATATAAGATCACGTGTTTGATCCTATTTCGATGTCTCCTAGTAGGAGCAAAACTATACCTTGCTAACAAATTAATCGAAAAGGCTATATCAGG
>NW_025818857.1:0-1643 GCF_002878395.1 Capsicum annuum
TCAACATTGTTAAAAATATTCAATGTAGATTGTCCCTAACTTCTGATCTTGGTCGTGCTGTAAATAAAAATAATTATTTAACCGTTACTTGTCATTGGATGGATAATAATTTTGTGATGCAAAAACGTATTCTTGCTTTTTTATATGATAAAGATCGTAAACATACTGGACAATTTATTGTTGATTCTATTGTTAAAATTACCGGATATTATGGTATCGAAAATAAAATTTTATGTATTGCTTTTGATAATGCTTCTAACAACAAGACTACTATAAAAAAAAAAAAATCTACGCTATCTCCGTCTTTGCCTGAAATTTTTCATATTAAGAGTGCATGTCATATATATAATTTAATTGTAAAAGATGGTCTTGAGTTTTTTGAGCTTTACATTGAAAAAATTCGTCTTGCCGTTGGTTTTATTAAAGGAAATAATCGTAGATCGAGAAATTAAAGTTAAATGTCAAGAAAATGGACTTACACAGATTTTGATGCCTGAGGAAATTGATACTAGATGGAATTCTACATATGAATTTTTAAAAACTTGTTATAAATATAGAATTCCTATTACACTAACTTTTAACCAACATTGCGGTTCATTTGTTGATTCTGCTGATTGCATGCTACATAATTCTGATTGGGTTGTAATTAATGATCTTGTTAAGTTTTTAGAAAAAATTATTGTAGCTACGGTTGAATTTTCCGGTGCCTATTATCCTACTGTTTGTAATATTTTGGCACATATAGCCGATATTTTTGGTTTGCTCAAAGAATTAAAAAATAAAGAAGGTTATAAAGAAGCTGTTAGTGCCATGTTTACGAAATTTAAAAAATATTTTTTCCCGATTCCCCCTATTTACTTGGTTGGTTCTATGCTAAATCCGTGCTTGAAATATAATAATATGTGCCACTTTAGTACTCTTATTTATACTAACTTAGAAATAAATACTAACAATGATTCTGAACAAGTACAACCTGATTTGTGGAAGGCTACGGCTGATGCAAACGATTACATAGAAAAATTATATAATCACTATGCAGATTTATTTGATTTAGTCGTACCTACAAATATCACTCCAACTATCGCTCTTCATCCTCTCGAGGAGCCATCATCTATTAAAAGGCGGTACATAGTAATTTTTCTGATTCGTTTTATGATTTAAATTGTTGAAACAGTGTTGATGAGAGAACTTACACATCAACTTATCGGGAAGAGCTGAAATATATCTTCGGACGGTACCAGAGAATCGCAGATGACGGATCAACACGTTGGATTGGATTGACCGGGTTTGATCGATTTTTTAACCGGGTTTGTGTCATGCCTCAAATCCTATTGGGGCGAACTGGCACCCGTAACCGAGGAGGCCCAGGAGAACCAGCTCATAACCTTATACTCCCCATGCATACCTCTATGACAACCCAAAATTCGGACAACATCATGTCGCATATAAAAATAAATAATCACCTGTATAAGCTCGAGCACACATATATATGTATATACAATACTTGGCCGTTGGAGCCATCACGTCTACTAACAAAACACCACCTTGACTGTACATTAGGTCTACAAAGCCTCCAAACAATACACAGAGTTTAACTAAGGTCGGGACACACCCTGTCATATAACTAACTTCTATACAATACC
>NW_025818858.1:0-1839 GCF_002878395.1 Capsicum annuum
ACCCCACTGTCCGCGAACTCTGACTCTCACTTCTGTGCCCAAATAGATTTCCTCTGGACCCTTGGAACTGTGGTGGGGCACTAGCTGCAGAATAAGAAGATAATGGCCTAGGTGGTCTAGCAGAAAACTATGGTATGAACCCTCCTTGGGATGCCATGAACTTCCCTGTAGATCTGGCCCTCTTGGAATATCTTCTTTCTAATTCCTGTGTTCTTCCCCTCTGCCTCTGATCTTCCATTTTCTGTACAAAAGCTTGGATCCTCGCTATGTCCATATTTTGTTCAAAGCGGCAATAGTACAATCTCTAACTAGATATGGATCTAGCCTATCCACATATTGATGAACTCTGTAATCCATAGTAGCTACAACATTAGGAGCATATTTCGACAAGGAATTAAATCGGAGACTGTACTCCTTCGTGCTCATATTCCCCTGACGAAGATTTAAAAACCGATCTGCACGGGCCTGATGAATCTCGAATGGAAGATAATGATCAAGAAATGCCTCTTTGAACTCTTTCCAAGTAGCTGGGGGTGCATCAATACCCCTAGATCATTTTCAGTCCTCGTACCAATATATAGCCTCCCCTTTAAATCTATACGCTACTAACTCCACTGTCTCTCTACCCGTTACATGCATAATATCTAAGGCCCTTTGAATTCGATCAATAAAGTCCTATGGGTCCTCGTTAAGATCTAATCCAGTAAAAGTGGGAGGATCCATCTTAAGAAAATCCTATGTTCGAAGGCTAGCTGCCCTGTCTGTACCACTAGGACCCATGGTAGGAATGGCTTGCCCTTGAGCTTGCCCAGCAACTATACGAGTCAAAAGTTGCACCACATTTCTAAGATCTTGATCAACAACATTAATAGGTGGCTCTGGGGATATAGTTCTCCTCCTCCTTATTTCTTCCGGAGTGGAGGAAGTTTTTGATGCATGCTCAGCTGGAGCCTCACTTTGATTAGCTGGTATAGTGGGTGACTTACTAGTCCCCTCTCCGGCAGCCACATCTACTTGCTTACTCATATTCTTGCTTCTGGTAACCGGCATCATTACTATAATAAGAGAAACAAATGGATTCAGTGGTCAACTATGACTTCATATACAATATAGGCTTTATCGCACGATCTAAGACATAAAGAAAAGAAATAATTCCTAAATATTCATAGCCTCCTATTTATAGATGCGGTACACGACACACCAATAAACAAAACTCTACGTAGACACGGCTCTGTAGACTCACTAGGACGAACTTCTCTGATACCACTTTTGTCACGCCTCAAATCCTATTGAGGAGGATTGGCACCCATAACCGAGGAGGCCTGGGAGAACCAGCTCATAACCTTATACTACCCATGCATACCTCTATGACAACCCGAAATTTGGACAGCATCATGTCGCATAAAAAAGGAAATAATCACCTGTATAAGATCGAGCACACACATATATATATACAATACTTGGCCGTTGGAGCCATCACGTCTATTAATAAAACACCACCTTGACTGGACATTAGGTCTACAAAGCCTCTAGACAATACACAGAGTTTAACAAAGGTCGGGACATACCCCGCCATATAACTAACTTCTATACAATACCAAAAGTGATTGGATATGACACGGAAAGCCCCGAAGATAATTGGAGCTCACCAAAAGTAGCTGGATATCCTGGCCCTACTTGTGCGGTGTATGAGCTGAGGTACCTATGCTTGCAGCAAGAAATGCAGGTCCCCCGTGGGGGACGTCAGTACAAAATATGTACTGAGTATGTAAAACTGTAGATAATCACATATGATATAGGAGCTCAATATAAATCAGAAACAAGTGAATAAATCGTAAT
>NW_025818859.1:0-1584 GCF_002878395.1 Capsicum annuum
AGACCAAGATCGATAAGATTTTTTTATTAATGCAGTCCCAGAGGAAAAAAGCCTTGTGGATATTGATACTATTTCCTCCAAACTTCTCAAAGGATTTTAGTACATTATTGAAGTCTCCCCCAACCAGCCATGGACTATGCGGATGGCTGTTGATGGTAAAAGCAAAGTCGACAATTTTGTTCTAGAGGAGCTTTCTATCTTCAAAATTATTACTAGCATAGACAGCAATAAAGAACCAGGTTGAGGGGGGATTGTATACCTGGACAGAGACATGGAAAGCCTCTGGGGAGATGTAAACATCAATGACATTTATGTATTTATCATTCCACATAATCACAAGGACTCTGGAATTTCTATTGGCAGGGTATTGTATTTTATAAGTAAACCCCAGATCCTCAGTGATGGTTTGGTGGTCATTCATTCTAGTTTCCAAGAGAGCTATGATGGAAGGCTTGTGGATATCCACCATTGATTTGCAATGCTTTCGAAACTCAGGGTTATTTGCCCCTCTAGTATTCCATATGAGACAATTCATTTAGAGATTTTTGGTGATGGTTGGGATCCACCATGGTTTTCTTTCCTTTCGCCCCCATATGTGGGGGTGGGGTGTTTGACTGATTCTCCAAAATTAGTGCTACTATGATCATTTTGGTAATGAAAAATAGTTGTGTCAGAGGACCTGGTAGAGATATCTCTAGGGTGAGCTTGAGAAGTTTGGGGGTAGTAGTATGATTTCCATTTCGCTTACTACCTCCTAGAATTTTTAAGTTAGTGACTTTTCTAACACTAACACATTTGTTCTTGGAACACTGGGTTATGCAAGAATCATTTTCATTTCTCTGTTGTTTTCCTTGAAAGAATTGATGGTTTTCTCCCTCTCCATCATTTCCAATGTTAGTCCAAGTGGATTGGTTGGGGGAGGGGGGATCATAATGTTTAAGATCTCCGGAGACACCCTCACAAAGGAGGGGCCTGTCTCCAGCATTCCTGTAATCCATGGGGGAAGAATGGGAGTGTTGAGCTGGTTTGGTCCATCTTGGCCTTTAGTACTTGTGGTGTTATACCCTCCAGTGAGATTACATTTGGAAAGTTCATGAGAGTAGATTTCCTAATGTTCTTGTCACGCCTCAAATCCTATTGGGGCGGACTGGCACCCGTAACCAAGGAGGCCCGGGAGAACCAGCTGATAACCTTATACTTCCCATGCATACCTCTATGACAACCCGAAATTCGGACAACATCATGTCGCATATAAAAGGAAGTAATCACCTGTATAAGCTCGAGCACACATATATATGTATATACAATACTTGGCCGTTGGAGCCATCACGTCTATTAACAAAATACCACTTTGACTGTACATTAGGTCTACAAAGCCTCTAGACAATACACAAAGTTTACCTAAGGTCGGGACACACCCCGCCATATAACTAACTTCTATACAATACCAAAAGTGACTGGATATGACACAAAAAGCCCCGAAGTAAACTGGAGCTCACCAAAAGCAGCTGGGTATCCTGGCTCCTACTTGTGCGGTGTATGAGCTGAGGTACCTGTGCCTGCAGCATGAAATGCAGGTCCCCC
>NW_025818860.1:0-1585 GCF_002878395.1 Capsicum annuum
CGAAACCAAGGAGGATTCAAAACTACTCTAAACCCCTATACTACCTTTAGCAGAGTCAAACAATCTAACCCCCAATCTAGCCAAACGATGTACATCATGAGCCAACTTTTCTTACCTTCTACCACATGTGAAACACTACCTATGGACACTCTACTTAGGGCATCCTCCATAACATTGGCCTTGCCCAGATGGTACCACACACTCATATCATAGTCCTTTAACAATTCTAACTATCATCCCTACCTAAGATTCAATTCTCTCTGGGTAAACACATACTCAGACTCTTATGATTAGTGAAAACATCAACATGGACACCATACAAATAGTGTCTCTAGATTTTCAAAGCAAACACAACAGCAGCCAACCCAAGGTCATGGGTGGGGTAGTTTTTCTCATGGGGTTTAAACTATCTAGAAGCATAGGCTATCACCTTACCCTTCTATATCAATATGCAACCCAACCCAACTCTCGAAGCATCACAGTACACCATAAAACCATCAACATCATCAGGCAAAGTCAAAATAGGGGCTGAAGTGAGTCGAGTCTTCAACACCTGAAAACTCTTCTCACAAGATTTGGACCACAAGAACTTCACTTTTTTTTGGGTCAACTGAGTCATAGGAGACGCTATAGAGGATAAACCCTCAACAAAACGGTGGTAATAGCCAGCTAAACCTAAGAAACTTCGGATATCAGTTGGAGAAATAGGTCTAGGCTAATTTCTAACAGCTTTGGTCTTTTGGGGATCAACTCTAATACCCTCAAAAGAAATGATATGACCTAGAAAACAAATGACCTTAGCGAAAACTCACTCTTACTGAACTTGGCAAACAACTTGTGATCTCTAAGGGTTTGCAAGACAGTTCAAAGATGATCAGAATGTTCATCCTCACAACGGGAGTACACCAGTATATCATCGATGAAAATAATGACAAACATATCCAGATATGGTCTGAACACTCAATTCATGTGGTCCATGAAAGCTGTTGGGGCATTAATTAACTCGAAAAACATAACAAGAAACTCAAAATTGCAATAACAAGTTTGGAAAATGGTTTTTGGGATGTTACTCTCCCTAACTTTGAGTTGATGATAGCCGGAATAAAGGTCTATCTTTGAGAAATAAGTTGCACCTTGCAATTGGTCAAATAAATCATCTATTCTCGGAAGGGAGTACTTATTTTTTATGGTGTCTTTATTTAGTTGGCGGTAATCAATGCACATACGCAAAGAGCTATCTTTCTTTCTCATAAAAAATACAGGAGCACTCCAAAGAGAAATATTGGACCTTATGAAACCTTATCTAGTAGATCTTTGAATTGCTCATTCAACTCCTTAAGGTCTATAGGGGCTATATGGTAAGGAGGAATAGAAATGGGCTGAGTATCGGGAAGAAGATCAATCCCAAACTCTATCTCTCTATCAGGAGGTATCCCTGGGAGATCATCTAGAAAGACATCAGAAAACTTATTAACAACGTTAACAGACTGGAGAGTTGGAGTCTCAGACTTACTGTCATTGACTCTAACCAAATAGTAAATACCTTTGGTGGAATGGACTTAGTTGCTCTATATTAGGAGGAATT
>NW_025818861.1:0-2558 GCF_002878395.1 Capsicum annuum
TTGTATTATTTAAGTTTATGTTTTGCCTCATTTTATTGATGCACAAGTTATTTTAAAAAAAGATATTTTATATATAATAAATGATAACATTAGATTCACAACAATGAGTTAAATATATAAAAGTCCACCACAAACAAACAAACAAACAACAACACAAGTTTCTGCAATTACAACGATCATGGTGGATTATGATTCGGGCATGTCGTTCTTTTGTGGCCAGCGCACTTACATATGGAGCACTTGTTTCTTCTTGATGAAAATGATTCTCCAACTCCACGCCTTCTTTTATATGGATTTCTTTTTGGTTTGATAGTGCTCGGGTCAATAGATGGAGGAGGTATTAATCTCCCCATAAGCTCTACTGGAACAACCCAAGATTCTTCGGGAGGCATCGGAGTAATATGCCCACTATATGCCATTTCATATTTTTTCACCGAATAATATTGAAAGGAGTGCTTGTAAACTTCAGGTCCATATTTATGGTCGTATTGAGCTCGAAGGGTTGCCATAGCATGTGGACAAGGTATTTTATCCAAGTCAAAAACTCTACACGTACAAGATCTTGTTTGAAGATCGACCATGGCAGCATCACCATGACCGGTGATACAGAATTTATAATCTGTTATTTTATGAGAGAATAACCTATTCCCCAAACTGATGTTCGTTGATATTTTCTTTTCAATTTCGAGAACAAATTGGGTTCTTTTTTCTGGGCACTTGAACTGCACGCACCTTTTATTAAAAAAATCGCTATATTTCTCGCTTATTTTTTCAAACATAGCCTTGATGGAAAATTCTCTTTCATCGTCAAACAATGAATTCAATGATTCAGCTATGTTTGATGTCATAATATTGTACCTATAGAAAAGAATCACTTAGTACGACATCCAAACTAAACTTGTAAATCAAACAAGACATTTAATTCATAATAATGTACCTATTTTCTGGACAGAATGCCTGTTTCCATCTCTCGAAACTGACATGTGCAAGAAATTCTGCTACCTTAGGATTCACATCCGCTATTTGATTGAAATGGTCTAAAAACTCCTCTCTACTGTATGCTTTAGCTGCTCTATAAAAAAGGGTGACGACCCTTTCGTTGTGATAGTTGTTTCGAATGTTCTCTCTAAGATGCCTGATGCAACAACCAAAATAAGCTGAAGTGAAGAAAAGTGAGCCCATCTTTGGAATACTTGGATGCCTATCCGATACAAAACACAACTCTTCGGTATCTTCGATGCAGCGTCGTAGTTGTTCAAATAAAAATCCATAAGAGGCATCACATTCCTTGTCCGCTACACAAAAAGTGACAGGAAAGATGTGATTCTTCGCATCCTGCGCCACCGCCGCTAGCAGAACTCCATTATACCTGTTCCTCAAGAAGGTACCGTCGATGGCTATGCCTTTTCTCAAATGTCGAAAACCTTGAATCCAAGCACCATAGGATATAAAAAAGTACTTGAACCTTCCGTTTTCATCCAGATGCAATGCCGTCTTACTTTCGGGATTTATGGACTCAATCATGTAACGGTAAGCATCCAAGACTTCATACCCATGCTTGAGTGTCCCCCAAACCAGGTCCTTGGCAATCCTCATGGCCGTATATACCTTCCAATAACTGAACAGGACACCCAAATTCGTAAGGAGTTGATTGGCCATAAGCCTTGTTAAAAGGCCTTTGCCATCGGGGAAACTACTCCTGAAATATTCACCGAGGACCTTTGTCGTGGCGTGAGGATTTTAGCTCGAGATGTGCTACGAACCACATGTGAGATGCTTTTTATGTTTATGAATGACGAATCTGTCAGAACTTGCCACTTCACCGCTCTCAACCACCACTTGCAGTTCGAATTAGCACATTTGAAGCAAAAGACACTGGTCGAATTAATCACCTTCTTTATTCTGAAATCTTTTTTGACGCAAGAAATAAATAAAGTGTTAGATAGTTCATTCTTGTCCTTAAATGACATTCCAATAAAAAAGCCGGTCCCATCGTCTTGAAGATTTCCATATTGTGTCGATTGAGAAGAACTGCACATCTTATTGATCGCATCAACGGGCGTAGGTGTTTGATCATCATCTGGAATATTCATGTCTAGATCATCCAACCCATCATCAAAGAAGTCTTCTTTTTCTTTTTCTTCTTCTAAGTTCTGGTTCTCATTCTCTCTCATCTTTTCAACTATGTACACCCTTAACACCATCCTGGTTGAATCACTTAGATAAGAACGCAACCGAACCTAATCGGTTGTCTTGAAAGGCAGTACCCTCTGATTTTTAAAGGAGCTGTGCATGTAGCTGATGGAGAATTCTTCTGGTCGACAATTCAGTCCACAAAAGCTGATGATTAAGTTTACAAAATCATCATACGAAACATCACTTTGGACTGTCATAACTATCGTCTCTAGTATTCACCTTTCTTCCAACGCCATACATATCGATTGCTCTTCTCGACTCAATGACCATGACAATCCATCCCTATTGTTATTAATCCCTCTATTAATGGTACCGAAATAAAGTCATTTGTTAGAAAAAGTTGATAGTGATTTCATAGTGCC
>NW_025818862.1:0-1798 GCF_002878395.1 Capsicum annuum
CGACAATCCAAAGACATGTAACAAGAATGAAACCAATCTATACCTAAAATTATGTCAAAATCTACCATATCAAATTCAAACAGATCCACCTAGGTCTGCTTTCCACCAATCGATACCACACCCCTATAGATTCTCTCAGCAATAATCGAGTGACCTACCTAGGTAGAAATAGGAAAATAATCTGAAATAACTTTCGGATTAAAACCAAAAGATACATCTACATATGGAGTCACATAAGAAAGAGTGGACCCCAAATCAAGCAAACAATATACGCTATGAGAGAAAATATTTAACGTAAAAGTAATGACATCAGGTGATGCCTTTGATTCCTGTAGGGACACCAAGGAATACAACCTGTTTTGACCAACACTAGAACCAGGAGTAGTAACATAAGTAGATTCAACATCACTAGGTGTAGGAGCAGAAGATGAAGCCACAAGAATCTTATTCACCATTGTAGCAACCTTTTTGATTGGATAATCTCTTAGTCGATTCCCTGACTGGCCACACCTGAAGAATTTGTTCCTTGCTTCCCCATAATAACCCCGATGAGGATGACCACAGAATTGATAAAGAGGACACAAAAAGACTAACTAACCTCCACTTACCTGAGATCGGGCATCCTATGCCCAGTAATGTCACCACCTTAATGATGCCTATCTCTCGATTGGTAAGGAGCACTAGCAGAATAAGAGCTAGAACTCCCCCACTTCTTTTTTGCCACTTGCCACCATCTCTCCCACCTTGAGACTGATCATCTCCCTAATTAGAAAACCTGCTCCTCTTTCCCTGCCTATTTCCAAACTTTACCTGTTTTCTCTTATCATCCTAAACCTACTGCATATGAATAGTTAACCTCAAGATGTTTATATCCTGAATCAGTAAGGCCGTCTTGCTCTCTAGAATTAAATCTCTACTTACTCATTCTCAACCTCATATCAGCCACCAAGTCAGGAGCATACCTTGATAGCTAATGGAACTTTAAATTGTATTCCTTAATTGATATCTTCCCTTGCTTGAGGTTCACAAACTCCTTTATCTTAGCTTCCCTCAACTCTTGAGAAAAGAATCGATCCAATAAGGCATTAAAAAAAGGCCTCCCATATTATTTCCTCTTCTATATCACCTCTATCCCTGTCCTACTCCTTATACAATTAATAAAAAACTTCCTTGAGTTGATAAGCTAGAAGGATAACCCCCTCTACATTAGTAGCCTGCATCACCCAAAAGATCTTTTCCATTTCATCTAAGATGCACTTTGGATCCTTATCTACCTTTACTCCAGTAAAGGTAGGAGGATCCATCTTTATAAATTAACCAACCCTTGTGGCCTTAGGAGATAAAGCACTAGCTACACCCCACTAAGCCTAAGCAATAACTACTTTGGTAATAAAATGAATAGACTGAAGAGTTTCTGCGTTCGTCATATTACCCTGAGGGACCTGAGGAGAACTACCCAGAATAGAAGGAACTCTAACACCACCAGTAATAGGACCACGAGATTAAAGATTTAATCTAAACATAGGACATACCTCTTTAGCATTATCCCCAGATGGGATGAAAGAATTTTCCTTTGATCCGATCTAAGAGACATGATCTAAAATATGAACAAACAAGGATTAGAGAAGATTCCAGGATTTAGAACTCAATCTTAAAGATAGAATACTAAGAAAGTGAAACATTCCTAAATGTCTTAAAACCTTTCTCTTATGAGTGGCGTGCTTCACACCCTAAAAGAGACTCTACTCGATACGACTTTGTAGACTTTCAAGTGACCATGAACCTAGAGAACTAATAT
>NW_025818863.1:0-1449 GCF_002878395.1 Capsicum annuum
TGAAAAGCCTCTAAACATGACTGTCTGAATAAGGAGTTGATGGGACATGTCCCCAACTAACTCCAACTAATAAATTAATTAATATGATATTAAAATGATGATCCTGTCCTCGGAAGATGAGGACTTACTTCTAACTCTGACTACTGAGACTGGAATCTACTGATGCTCTAGAGCTCGTGTCTCTGAACCTATGGTATAAGACACCATAGCGCAAATATGTCAGTACTTTGAATGTACTAGTATGCATATGAGGTTGGCTGAATGAATGGGGTTCATATGCATGAACAATACTGACTAACTGATTAATATGAGTGTGTGACAATACATACATACATATATTATAACTACAACTGAAATCGTGATAACGTAAGTTTACTGATAACTAACATGACTAATGAATAAGTTCTAATAACTGATATATAATTGATAACAGGAGTGTTGTAACTGATAGTCCTAAATCTGATGGAACTAGCTGAGTTTCATACTAAATCTGAGTTGATTGTATCTGACAGTCCTGAATTCTATAGAACTATCTGAGTTCTATTACTAAGACTAATTGGTTGTATCTGACAGTCCTGGTTTTGTAACATGAAACTGTGGGAAGTAGTTATCTAACCGACATGCCCTAAATGCCGCATTATATCTGAATTAGGGTCTAATTTGTGCCTTGATTGGAAGGGTGTCAATACCGCACCACTGGTAAGGATAACATGTAAGTGACCCTCAACTAATAGATTACTCTAATGAGAATGGTGGGAACCCTCAACTAGCAGGTTAAGCCACCTCATATACCCTCAACTAGTAAGTATGATGTCTCAACCTATACTAGCTACGTAGTTCTGGAACACAAGGATTGCTCCTAAGAACCACACCTTTACTGGTAGGTGAGTTCCCATCCTTGGGCTCACTCGGTGCTAATTTTACTCCCATCAGAATAGACACTGAACATGGGCTACTAAACTGAATTGGACTGAGTTAACTGAGTTTTGTTGACTGATAGAATATTACTGAGATTACTGAGCTTTCCTGAGTCATGAGACTGACTAAATTCTACTGAACATGGCTTGACTGAGAGTATCTTGAAAACATGACATTAGCTCTAGGCGTACAGCTAAATTATCGGGTACAAGTACTCCCAGGACTCGACGGAAGGAAACTGACAAAGCCCAACTTTCTTGAATACATGACCAACATCAACAATCCACAATATAATAAGTTGGGGATTTCACGAAGTACATGGTTATCATACTATCTAACATGGACGGGAATGCTTATAATCATATCATAATCTCATATTCTAATATCATGGCATTCCAACAACATACACATTTCACAATGATAGCATGAAAACCATATAAACATAAGAGGATGACAAGCATGTTACATTTAGTTTATGTTTTGGGATATAAGGCCTGATTTCTACTCTTCCAAGCATTTTATCCAACACCT
>NW_025818864.1:0-1175 GCF_002878395.1 Capsicum annuum
TTATCCTAACTTTTATAACCAAATGTAAGGATACAATAACACAGCAACAATGAATTGAATTAATATTAGAGATAAGCATCCATGACCAAAGTTGCTACGACACACTCCAACTCCATAAGTCCTGCTACTACCTCCTGAACTCAGTTTTAGGTTATTTTTGTCACCCTTTTGTGCTGACGTGACACCTTTATTACATAAAATGAGGCTCACGTTAAAGGTGTCACATCAGCTAAAAAGGCTGACAAAAGGTACCACATCAGTTAAAATGGTTGACAAAAATACGCTAAAATTTAGTTCGCGGGGTAATAGGACCCCGTGAAGTTGGAATGTGTCGTAGCAAATTTGTTCGTAGTTCAGGGGTACTAGATGCTTTACTCTTAATATTACAATGAATTTATAAGAAAGATGTCCATGTTTTAAATTTCTCTTCCTTGCTAAAGTTACCAATAATTTCAATATTACAATGACTCTATAAGAAAGATGTTCACGTTTAAAATGTTTCTTTCTTTCATTAAGTGCCAATAATTTCCGTCATAGACCTTTATACGGAACAGGAAATGAAGTTGTGGCCTCCAAAACAAAAAATTACAAAAAAGGAAACTTAAGGGACAACTTAATACTAATATGCTGTTTTAACCTGACAAGTATTAAGGGACAACGTTATACATCATAACAAATAGAGACTTAGTTTTGGCAAACCAAAATGTAACTAGTGCTAGCTATGGGTTGACCACGATTTGTAACTGTTGATACAAAATGTGTATATATATATATATATATATCGAAAATGCTACTGACATATCAAAAATTATTATGTTTGGGCCCATAATTTTGATATTTAATGTATTCAATATTGAAAAAGCTACTAATATAACAGCTAATGTCATATATTTTTTTCCTTTTCCAGAAGAGAATATTAAGGCTTCCGTAATATGTTGACACATCCAAGGACCATACGGACCCTGTTACTTCAAGGTAATTACAAAAGCTACATCAGCTAACTTCATTTTTTCGTGGAATATTCGGACTTTCCACATTCGTATCAGCAATCGACAACATTATGAACTTACGTGCCCCTGATTCAGATTACTCATCTGCAGCACTATGGCTAATTGCGATACGTCTTTGCAGCATTTGCTATTTTTATGACTCTATATATCGTGTCGCACGCAATT
>NW_025818865.1:0-1038 GCF_002878395.1 Capsicum annuum
GTAGAAATACTCTGAATATTAGGAGCTCACCACAAATTTTTGATATGTAGTTGCTCCGCATGATGCACACATCAATGGAGAGAACTCGTACTATGATCTATAAGCTGCAAAGGTGTATTATGAGTAACAAACACTTGGTACTCAGTAGGCATTGACATACAAAGTTCCAAAGATAATGCAAGGATAAATAATATGCAAAGCGGGAATATAAATTGCAGGAAACTATGCAGGAAGCTAAATAGCAATATATATATATATATAGGTCTAAATAAAGGTAATAATCTGAGAGATCCATCCTAGTACCCCGAGGGTCATAACCAAATAAGAAAGCTAAGACTTCTATAACGAGGGTCCTTAATCATAATGTAAATCCATGATATAATTGTTAATAATGTTATTTACCATAAGAAAGGAAAGCGATCAGAATCATACTTACTACAATGGGTATAGGTCCATAATCAACCTACAAACTAGCCATAATAATATCAATAAAGTATCCATCTAGTTCTATTATAAATTGTATTTATGTGAGTGTTATGGCTCACTCTTTTGTTGTGAGGGCACATATTTAATGATAGTTGGGTGATTTGTATGATGTATTTTATTGAATGATATGTATGAGTTTTCCAACTAGGTGAGTCAATTCTTGAGTCTAGGAATTTTTGGAGTAGTATTCTTGAACTTTCTATTGAGTATGTAACATACTTAGAGTAGAAACTTGTATTTTATGTAGTCATTGTAGTACTAGCTTGAGTGTCTTTCTTGTATTATAAGTGTAGAGTATCCTTATATTATGATGCTTATTGTAAAGAGTTTTTCGAGAATGAACATGGCTTTAAGTGTGTGGTGATGATCTTAGGTGGTTTTATGCACATAAGTGTTATTATCCTAGGTTATTTAGCTTTGTTTTGAGGACTTCACGTTTATTAAGGTGTTAATGGTGATATACTTTAGCATCTAAGTGTTTAAGTATATGATTACAATGTTCGTGGTGTCTTTCAAACAAGTTTGTACTTTAATTGGTCACTTAGAGTTCAA
>NW_025818866.1:0-1142 GCF_002878395.1 Capsicum annuum
TCTTATCTCAAATCATTTGAAAATCATCAACTCATAATAACAATATTCAACTCATGACATAAGTTCTCAATTTAAGAAATAAAATAATGAAATAGTCATGTGTATCAATCTTGAATAGCTCAACTATCATAAATCATTAATAAAGTAATTTGGGTGTAAACCCACTTTGCAAAATCATGGATTTCAATAGTAGAAATTAAATCTTTGGGCACAAGAATGAAAGAAGTGTTCTTGTTCAAATCCCACATACCTTGAATTATGGATTTAAGATGAACAAGCTTGATTGGGAACTCTTCTTCACACTTTTGAGCTAAGTTTCTTAATGCCTTTGACTTGAAAAATTTGATTCTTGGAAAACTTGGTGAAATCTTTGGAAGATTCTTAAATTTCTTGGAGAAGATTTGATTTAGGATTTCAGAAGAAAGCCCTAGTTTTTTTATCTTTTCCTTGGAAGAGAATGAGAGATAGTGAAGGTTTTCTCCACTACTAGTGTATATATAAAGGCTAAAAATGAGTGGAAAAGACCAAAATACCCTTTTAAAAATATCCTTGAGTTGGTAGAAAAATATACTTGATGCCATCCGTGACAGTTCGTCAGGTCCGTGATAGGCCATCACGAATGGTCATCACAAAAAGTGGTCCAATTCTTGATTTTACGCACAGGGCTGATGACGTCTTTAGAAATGTCGTTAGAATGTGACGACGTCATCAAAAATGGCATCAGAAATGTGACAGCCCATCAGAATCGTCGTCACCGTTAACCAGCTTGACATGCTGGAGTAAATGGGTATAACTCTTTGCTCTGATATCGGATTTTGGCAAAATTGGTATCATTGGAAAGATAATTAAATTATATATCTTTTGATAGGTCATGTGATCGAAAATTCCAAGTATAATGAGAGATATGATCATTTGAAGTTGACTATACCAATATCTTTCCTAAGAATTTAATCGGTAAGGAATGTTTTGAGTTGTCCAATCGTTAGGACATCTTTAAGGCCTTAATACACACCATCCTTGATTACAAAATGACCAAATAAATATAATTTATTTCTCAAGAGCTTGATTCATGGTTGCACTATTGGTTAGAGTCTTGGGGAATTACAAAATGGCTCTTACTTCCTCACCGGGTGTTCGATTTG
>NW_025818867.1:0-1118 GCF_002878395.1 Capsicum annuum
ATCCTTATTATGTGACTTTACCCCCTTGAGTTTCTTTTCTCTAGTAGTTGTAGACTAGTATGTTATGGGAGAAGGTATGTAGTAGATTTTGAGGCGTAGTAGTGATTTCGTGAACAGGATGAACTTATGGGCCATAGTTAAGTGAAGTAAGCGACTTAGTTTGATATTTCTATTTGATGGGCTAGTATAATATGCAACATGCTTCATTTGTAAACATGATTGGTGATAGACAATAGGCTCGAACTTTAGATGTGGATTGTGGTGGTATTGATAATATCTTAAGGTTAATGATGCATATTTTGTGGGAATAAGTAGTAGTCTTGATTTGATGTGTGCAATAGCCTAGGTTGGAAACTTGTAACACCCCAATTCGTTGAACCGGAATGCTACACGATGCTCATGACCCCGAGGGACCACAAGCTAGCCCATGACTGATATCTATACCTATATACTATAAATCATGATATAATAATGCGGAATACATAGAACTGTAAGGCCATAAGGTTCAACTGAATACAATCATGTGGGAGAAAATACCCAAAACAACTCAATCTGAACGAAAATCTGAACATAAATCTGAAAGCCTCTAAACTATCTGAATAAGGAGTTGAAGCAACATGTCTCCAACTAACTCCGTAAAATTGAACTGAAGAAATAAATAAATATATCAAATCATATTGTCCTCGAATTAATAAGGACTCATTGTGTCTCTGTGACTGGAATGCTACCGCTACTGTTGGGCTGAAACTCATATCTCGGAACCTATGGTGTAACATGAAAAGAAAGCACCATAGCGCAAATGCGTCAGTACAACTGGAGTACTGAGTATACGAGGAAGGTAGGCTGAACATAAAGGGTTTCATGCATGAACAACACTGACTGACTAATATGAACGTGGGAGTGCAAACAAACATATATAGAAACTGGGACCGTGAATACGTGATAGCATGACCTGTAAGACAATACGTGGTTTATTGATAACTGTCATGACTGATACTAAAACTGATAACATAGATGACTGTATCTGACAGTTCTGTATATACTGAAATCTGAAGAACGCCCTGAGTTCTTTTACTGAGACTGATACTGAAACTGTGGGAAGTAGTGTTTAACCGACA
>NW_025818868.1:0-1155 GCF_002878395.1 Capsicum annuum
TTTCTGTGATGGAGATGTGTGGCTAAGCTCCCATAACTAGGGTTATGAGAGCCTTGATGTGAATAGAAATTGGGGGTTGTGAATCTAATAGATTCCCATGATTAATTTATATTGGATAAACCCTTCTTCACTTTAATGACTTTTCACGGTTGCAAACTTGAAAAGTGAGCCTAAGAACATCACTTGTTCGAATAGAAAAGTGTTTACTGGGAAACGAAAGGGTTTACATAAATCTAAAGGCTTTAACTATTGGATAGAGGGTAGATGCCTTAACCGGATCAACCTATTTGAGATTATAGTTGAATAAACAATACGCTCCTTAAGTTTGAAAGAATTATGGGACAAGCTACTCATTTAGGTTTTGAAACTAATGGGTAAACCATAGAATTCAATTAATCTTTCAAGTAGAATTGTTCATTGGGAATTCAAAATAGTTTGAAATAATGCCGGTTATGGACTCTAACATGTTGAACTATATAATTTGGATGACAAGTGAATTATTTTGTGAAAACTGGTTCAGCAGCAAATGCCTGTCATTATGTTGTTCATATTTGCAATTTGCTGTTGATTTTCTTGAGGACAAACAATTATTTTATGTTGAGGGTGTTGATGTTTTGGCTTTTGACGGAACATTTTGCATCTTTTTTTTAGTAAAATTGTATGTTTTCAAGAAACCAAGGTTGCATTTAATGCTGAAGGAGAAGACTCAGAAAAGTAGTTGAAAAACATCACTGACGGTCAAAATTATGGACCACCAGTCTTGCGACGGGCCACCAGTATAACCGTCAGTGGTAAATAGAACCTGGCATCCCGAAACACTCAGTGACGGCCTATTTGGTAGACCACCTATCTTGCAACAGACCACTAGTATAACCATCAGTGGTAAACAAAACCTGGCATCCTGAAATACTCAACGACGGCCCATTTGGTAGACCACCAGTCTTGCGACGGACCAACAGTTTATTCGTCAGTGCAAAAAAGAACTTGACATTTTAGGATCATCATCGACGGCTCATATAGTGGACCATCAACATTCCGACGGACCACCTCTTTGGCCATCAATTTGGATGCGATTTTTCTAAATTGAAATTTTAATTCTATTTTATCCAGGAACATATAAATACCAAGTTTTAGCTTTTATTAGGTATCTTTTTT
>NW_025818869.1:0-5349 GCF_002878395.1 Capsicum annuum
GAATAAAGTTCAAAAGCGTAGTATGATAGTTTGTAGTGCTTTAACCTATTTTTTCATCCATTGATTGTCCAAAGTCTTTACTTTTCCACATTATTTTAGTTTGATTTTAGTTTATAAACTTTCACAACTCTTTTAGTTATGTTTACACTAGTTTAATCTTAATTGTAAATTGGAATTGGATAGTTTTAATCATAAGTCTCGGAGGGATCGATATTTAACTTTTCATAAGGCCACTGTATTACTTGGTTAGACCACTTCCACTTTCGTATGCGCTTGGGCACAATAAGTTTTTGGCGCCGTTTCCAGGGACTTATGATTTGACAACTATTTTTGTTTTAGTTTTACTTTTTAGATTTCTTTGGTGCTTTTCACTTAGTCTTGGTATTGAATTTGTAGGAAATAGGTTTATAGATTAGTAAGGTGGAAAGGGATAGGGAGGTGGTTGAACCAAGCACGGAACTCGAGCAATGCTTTTATCAATTAAGCAATGCTTTTATGAATTGAGCAATGCTTCTCCTCTATATCCTGCAAATCCAAGAGGAACACGACAGTCCTTCCCTCATGGCTCAAGATCAACCAGTACACAGGATAGTTCAAGAAGTGGCAATCTAACTTCCAATAAATTTGACCTCCCTTTTTCAGAAATAGGCAGCTGGAGGTAGCTTTGAGTTGCAACAGAACATACTACAACTTTTGATTATCAGTGGACAGTTTATGGGGCTTTCACATGAAGATCCACAAGTCCTTATGCGAAACTTTCTAGAGATAAGTGGCACATTCATCCCTATAGGTGTGTCAACTGATTATGTTAGGTTAAAACTATTGCCCTTTGCACTACTAGGGAAATCAAAGAAGTAGTTGAACGCTGAGATGGAAGGTTCAATCACAAGTTGAGATGACTTGGCCCAAAAATTCCTCATCCAATTCTTTCAATCAGGCAAGACTACGAGACTGCGCAATGAGATTGTATGCTTTAAACAAAATCCCTATAAGAATTTATGTCATGCATGGGAGAGGTTCAAAGTTCTTCTTCAGGACTGTCTACATCATCATCAATAAAATGAGGTATTAGCTCACACTTTTATTGAGGCACTTGATCACAACACAAAAATTTTGCTAGATTCAGCTGTAGGTGGTCAAGCTTTATTATTGACGTATGATGAACTGTATACCTTGTTCAGCCAGATTGCACAAAGAAATCCTAAATGCCATTGGGACTCAAGAAATACTACAAAGAAGGTTGCAAGTATGTTGGAGGTGGATAAATTTACTGCTATATCCGCCCACATTGCTGCACTGCAAAATCAGTTAAATACTTAGTTCAACAATATGAAATTAGGGGTTACACAGCCTGCATCAATAGTCAATGCAATTCACCAGACAAGTACTGGGTGCGAGATTTGTGGCAACAGTGGTCACTTTGCGGCTATGTATGCTACAAATCCTGAGTTAGTGATATTCATGGGCAATACTTAAAGGCCGAATTATGGAAATACCTACAATCTAAAGTGGCAGACTCAGCCACCAAATCCATCATGGAATAGTAAATAGCAGTAGTATCCATAACAATAGTTTTAGCAATAACAGCAGAATTAGGCCACAACTCAAACTAGAAATATGGAAGAGATGCTGAAACAAATTTAGCTGCTCAAGAACAATTGCCAGCAGATATAAAGAGTCAGCGAAAGACTACTAGGAACTTGGAGATACAGGTTAGGCAGATACAATAGGCATAAAATGCCAGGCCTCAAGGTGGTTTTCCAAGTACTACTGAAACTCCTACATAAGTAATGAAAATCACTTTGAGGAGTGGAAAAGATCTAAATAAAGAACCTCCAAGGGCAACTAAGGAGGTAGATGTGGAGATAGCTCCTACACCGCTTGTAAACAAAGTTGCTAAAAATTCAAGAAAGTCTAAGTTCTCAAAAGCCAAAGTTGCTAAAAGTTGAGGAAGTCTAATGCTCGAAAGCCAAAGTTTCTAAATGGGTGACCAATAGCCTACCACCACCGTTCCCATAGAGGCCTATTCAAGAAAAGGTGTATACATGCTTCAAGAAGTTCTTTGACATATTTAGAGAGCTTCACATTAACTTACTAAGGAGTGTAGCTCTGTGGTGATGCAGGAAATGCTGTAGGATGTTGCAATAGTAGCACTCACTAAGGAGTGTAGCTCTGTGGTGATGCAAAAAATGCTCGAAAAGCTCAAAGACTTTAGGAGTTTCACTCTCCCAATTCAAATTAGCAATAGTGAGGTGGTCTACACACTTAGTGATTTAGGGGAAAGCATCAACTTGATTCCTCTATCCTTGTTCAATACCTTGGTCTTAGGGAAGTCGAGGCCAAGCTCTGTGATACTCCGGTAGATCAGACCCTTGCCCATCTTTAAGGAATTATAGAGGATGTTCTTATCAAAGTTGGTAAGTTTATTATTCTTGCGATTTTATTATTTTAGCTTTTAAGGTAGATAAAAGAGTGCTAGTCATCTTGGGATGTCCATTCTTGGTGATGAGAGGAGCATTGATAGATGTGAGAAAGGGAATGCTTACAATGAGGCTGGATGATAAAGAGACAATTTTCAAAATGTACAAACCACTCAAAAAACTATCCTACCACAAGGATTTGTGCATGATTACATCGACTGAAGGGGGTAAGTGTAGGGTAGTGGAGTCTATTCCATAAAAAAACTCTTCAAACTTCCTCATTAAGTTGTCCAAGCCTCAAATACCTCAGCCTGAAATGATGCAGATTGATGATCCTAAAAAGGATAGTGTTAAGAAACCTATTGACCTTGATAGTTCACACTCAAGAGGTCAGAAATGAATAAGAAGATGGCCTCCAAGTAGGAGGAATAGGATAAAGGAAAATAGATAAGTCATAGTTTAGGTCGTGCCGCAACACTAAATCAGGTGCTGCTTGGGAGGCAACCTAAGTTAAGATAGGTTTTATTTTTAGTATTTTTAGTTGTTACTATACTAGTTTTGTTTTTGATGAGTCACAGGTTGATGGGAAGTCTGAGTACTGGAAAACCTGAGCTAAGAAGTATGGAGAAGACTAAGTGTGGGGTCCCAGGACCCTCTTGATATATTAATATGCTACTAGCTAGGCCTAGAGGCCTCAGAGAGTAATTTTATATCTACTTTTAAGTATACTTTGGGGACAAAGTAGATTTTTAAGTATGGGGTGGGAAAATTTCCATTTTAGGAGTAATTTTAAAATTTTGTCTTAATAATAAGTGAGATATTCTTATTGGTGCTATGTTTGACTGCATAATGAAATTGTTTTGATTGTATAAACATGTTGATTGTGTGAATCTCTATTTTTTAGACTCCTAGGCTTATGTTTATAACTCTTTTGCTTGGTGATTTAGTTATTGAATTCATTCTATTGTCTGTTTAAGAGTATATGATGATCCTGCTTGAGTTGAGCATGTGCCATGTGAGGTGAGGTTGTTGTGTATTCCTTGTTACACTTGATGCTAGAACTTTCCTAGTATGTTTAAAAAGAAAAATAAAGAGTGCATGTTTAGGAGATTATATAGTCATTTCTTTAATAGCCATGTTTCATACCTTCTTTTGACCTATCCTTGTACAAAATCCTAGTTTTCCCCATCGAGCCTTTAGCTTATTCTTTGAAGCCCCATATGTAGCCTAATCCCATCTTTGATTGACTTTAATTTGATCCAAAGATCCTACGTGCTTTAGAGTACAAATAAATTAAGTTAAGGAGTTGGAAATTCAAGAAGGAAAATGTGAAATTAAAGCCCCTAAGTAATAGCTATTGGTGTTCAAAAAACTAATATGTGTTTTGATTGGGAGATGAGTAGCAAAAAGAATACAAATTTGTTCAAATTGAATAGGATGTGAATAGAAAATACTCCCAACATAGTGTTTGTGAATGAGCTTATTGAGATGGGAAAAACAAAAGATAGGGGTAAGCAAAAATGGTGTAAAGTTGTTGTTGAAGGTGAGTTGATCGTATAATGTGATGTATTAACGTGCTTAGGGAAGATAGTCACTATTACTGGCCAGAATAGTTCCTAACCGTCCCTTAGCTTATATTACAACCCTTTAAGACCTATTTAATCCTAAGCTTTAGCATTCTAATATTAGTTGAGTACTACACTAAGGAAAAACATATGGTTCATTTTGTGTAATTTGTGAATTCCTTACGAGAGTAAGTGTAATTTGATTCTTGTACCCATTCTGTGATAAATTGCTTTTGTGAGAGAGGTTATGGGTAACTCTCTTGTTGTAAGAGAATATGTTTGATGACAGTTGGGTGAATTATATGATGTATATGATTGAACAATATGTATGAGTTTTCCAACTAGGTGATTCAATTATTGAGGCTAGGATGTTTGGAGTAGTAGTCTTTAACTTTCAAATGTGTACAGAACATTCTTAGTGTAGAAACTTGCATTCTATGTAGTCATTGTAGTACTAGATTGACTGTATTTCTTTTATTAGAAGTGTAGATTCACCTTATCTTATGATTCTTAGATTAAGGAGTTGTTCGAGGATGAACGAGGCTTTAAGTGTGGGTGATGATCTGAGGTGATTTTATGCACTTTAGTGTTGTTATCCTAGTCTATTTAGCCTTGTTTTGAGGACTTCTTGGGTTTTTAATGTGTTAATAATGATATAATTTAGAATCTAAGTGTGTAAGTACTTAATTACAATGCTTTTGGTGTCTTTCAAACAAGTTTGTATCTAAATTGGTCACTCAGAGTTCAAACGAGAAAACTAGTTTTACTAGCTTGAGATAGATGTTGTTCTAGTCTATCTCAATGGATTCTAACGTGATTAATGAGTTACTAAGGTTATTATTATGTAATTATTCATGGAAATTTTTTTTATAATGTTCAAGGATCATTTTAATCAATCCAAGAGTCAAAAGAATAAGTTAAAGATCAACGTGGGCAAGCCTAATCTTACTTGAGTTTCTAGTTCACTGTTCTTGATATTGTGTTGTTTTGAGCTCTAATCCATGGTTTATGATGATGTAGGATGATTTTTGAGATGATTATGGTGATATATGGAGGATATAAAAGCTTTAAATCAAAGGGAAATGACACCACAAGACTTATGAGTGAAGGGAAAGTGCATAAACAAGTTTAAACGTCAAAATGCAACTTCCAGAAAGGCCTACCGATATAGGAGTGCTGCAACCCCTACTTGAATTGAATAAGGGTTGTACCATGACCACTAAATGACTTAATAATCCATGGATCCGTTACCATCACTCCACTTGACCATCCAATGCAGGGCACCACCCATTCCACACATGGCCAAAAGCCTTGGCTTATAAATAGGACTCTTGTACTCATTGTTAAACACCTTGGACGTCTTG
>NW_025818870.1:0-2228 GCF_002878395.1 Capsicum annuum
TATTATGGGTATGGGGTTGTATCATGGAAAATGGTTTTAGGTGACTTATATGTCGGATGGGGGCCTATACGGATAATATTTGATGGTTTTGAGACATTATTTGCTATGTGTGACGGTCTTATAAGATATTATTGGTCTGGTATTATCATATGTATGCTTGATTACACTTTTTTGGTGGGAAAAGGAATAGATTTTGGGATTAAGTGATATCAAAGACATTTTTCTTAAATGTTTCACTTGATGGTTATGGATTATTATTAGATCATGGATGGTTGGTGGATTTGACTGGATTTTTTGCTCATAGGGCTGGTATATTAATTGGATATTAGATATTCGCTCTTTGATTGTTTGTGAGCATTACATCATCATATTATATTCAATCATGAAACATTGATACCACCGTGGAAATACTGGAAACACTGGCTTTTTTGACAAAATATGTGACATATTTAAAAATCCTCTATCAATGAATGCGTCAAAGAGGAGTTATCGATATTGGTAATTGGATATTGGTTGTTTATGGGTTGACAAACCTGCCATGGATCCTACCTTGGGAGAACAGCTCGGTAGGTGTATAAGAAGTTGTATGATGACCTCGTTCATTACATCATCATCATTTTCATTCCATTTCTTATATTGTGCTTATTCGATAATTGTTCTATTTTTCTTGACCCAATATCTGTTTATTTTATTCTAGCTTCTTATGCTAACATTTGGTATATGTGTATATTTGTTCTTCTTTTCCCTACTTGTATTTGTTATATATGTATATAAAAGAACTGTTAGTGGAGATGATGTGGTCCATTTTAGACATTATCTGATTGCAGGTAATGTTCCCATAGTTTGTGTTTATATGCTTTATTTTCTACTTTACTCAGTTATCGTATTATACCTACTGAGTGCAAGTGGACCGTACTCATCCCTAATTCACCCTTTTCATGCAGATCCAGGTACGAATGCATCGCATGAATAGCTAATTCGACTGGCATTTGGAGTCCATTCGAGGTAGCGATTGATCTATGTATTTAGAGTTAGCCACTACCTATTCTTGTCTAGACTATGTCTTATTGTATTTAGAGACAGAGTTTGTTCCCTTTTGGTTATCTTATGTATATTTTGACTTCGAGTTGTATTAGTGGTTCTTACACTGTGACACCAGGTTTTGGGATTTGGTTTGGTATCTTAATTGTATTTCTGCTAACATTATGTTTGTGTGGTTTGGCTTCACTCTAGAAACCTTGCCTTGGATTTTTAGTATTGACTTTCCCTTTTTATATCAATTTAGGTGATAGGATTACTTGTCAAGGAATGTCGGGAAAAGTGACATCATGACCCTTGGTTCTTAGGTCATGACAAATTCGTAATGAGTAGCCAGGTTTTTATTAGTCTAATTAGAGTCAGAACAGGGTGCTTAGTAGAGTCTCGCAGATTGGTATGTAGACATTTGTATCTATCTTTAAAAGGCTATAAGATATCTTTAGGAAAGTTCCCTATTTCATTCTATAATGTGTGGATCTTCTATACCATGTGTTCTAATTCTTATTTTAATCTTTCTGCACAGATGATGAGGACTATATCAAGTGAGGCTAGAGATATGGATCTATTATCTTGAGGAGAGAGCCTATTATAGAGGGAGATTTATGAGCCGTGGTCAGGCTCGATGTGGAGGATGGGAACGAGGATCTGCCCCATACAGCAATAGCACTAGGGGACTCTCCTCCGAGCCTAAGTTTAAGCATATTGGAGTTCTGAGGCCTACTCCAGTGCAGCAGAGTTCTTCTACCCCTATCTTGGAGGGGTTGTTGATTCTGTTGTTGACTCATTTTGAGGGTGCTCCTATTAGTGCACCTGGTGTTCATCTAGCTCCGATCTTGGTACCTCCATCTATGCCAAAGTCTGCTTATGGTATTCCTCCAATCCTGGGTGTGGATCCTCCTATTATACCAAAATTTTCTTATGGTTGTTGATCCCAAGCGTACACACAAGTGTATGTGGTCTAACTAAGTAATATAGTGGCCTTACAAAAAGCCAAATTGAGTTGACAACTATCCAATTCCAGTTTACAATTGAGATTAAACTTGTGCAAACATAACCAAAAGAGTTGTGAAAGTTTATAAACTAAAAGCAAACTAAAATAATTTGTAAAAGTAAAGACTTTGGACAACCAATGGATGAAAAAACAGGTTAAAGCACTACAAACTATCATACTACGCTTTTGAACTTTATTC
>NW_025818871.1:0-2253 GCF_002878395.1 Capsicum annuum
CTTAGAAAGACTTGAACTTATGTCAGACAAGGTGGTTAGATTTATTGGAAAACTATGACATGAGTGTTCTATATCATCCAGTCAAGGCCAATGTAGTGGTAGATTCCCTTAGTAGATTGTCCATGGGTAGTGTTTCTAACGTTGAGGATGGTAATAAAAAGTTACTTGAGGAAGTTCATCAGCTTGCCAGACTAGGTGTTCATTTGCTTGATTTAACTAAGGGTAGTGTTTGGGTGCATAATAGTTTGAAATCATCTTTGGTTTTCAAGAAGAAAGAAAAGCAGGATAGGGATTCCAGTTTAGTTAAGCTGAAAGAGTCAGTCAGAGACTAGAAAGTAGAGGTTTACTTTAAAGAGGGAGATGGTGTATTGCATTGCCAGGGTAGACTATGTGTGCCATGTGTGGATGGAGTGAGGCAACAGATTACTCGATTCACCCAGGGGCTACTAAGATGTACCGCAACTTGCAAGAAGTCTATTAGTGGAGTGGGATGAAGAGAAACATTGTAGAGTTTATGGCTAAATGATCTATGTGTTAGAAGGTTAAAATTAAGCATTAGAAGCCTAGTGGGCCTATTTAGGAGTTCAGTATTTCCACTTGGAAGTGGGAGAAAGTGAACATGGACTTTGTGATGGGTTTCCCTTGTACTCGTCATCAACATGATTCAATTTGGGTCATTGTAGATAGGATGACCAAATTGCCCATTTCTTTCTAGTTCATACCTCTTACTTAGACAAGGACTATGCCAAGCTCTATATCAGAGAGTTGGCTAGATTGCACGGTGTACCTTTGTCCATTATTTCATATAGAGGTATTCAGTTCACCTCTTACTTTTGGAAAGTCTTCCAAAAGGGTCTTGGTACCTAAGTCCACCTCAGTACAACCTTTCACCCTCAGACAGATGGTCAAGCAGAAAGGACCATTTAGACTTTAGAAGATATATTAAGAGCGTGTGTTGTCGACTTTAAGGGTAGTTGGGATAGCCACTTACCTTTGATTGAGTTTGTATATAATAACAGCTATTATTTTAGTATCTAGATGGCTCCATTTGAGGCACTTTATTTATGGAGATATAGATCTCCTATTAGTTGGTTTGAAATAGATGAGGCCACAGTAGTTGGGTCTGACCTAGTATTTGATACCATAGAGAAGGTTCAATTGATTAGAGAGAGGCTTAAGATAGCTCAGAGCCGACAGAAATCATATGCAAATATGAGAAGGAAAGACCTTGAGTTTGGGATTGGAGACTTTGTGTATTTTAAAATCTCTCCCATGAAGGGAGTAAAAAGATTCAACAAGTAGGGAAAACTCAATCCCTGATATATTGGTCCTTATAGGATTCTCAATCGCTTCGGTAAGGTAGCTTATGAGCTTAATTTACCAGCAGGCTTAGCATCAGTACACCTAGTGTTTTATGTCTCATTTCTAAAAAAGTGCATTGGTGACCCAAGAGTTATAGTCCCTATAGAGAAAGTAGATGGACAAAATAGTTTCTCTTATGAGGAAATCCCAGTAGAAACCCTCAATCATCATATTCACAGACTAAGGAACTAAAAAGTCCCTTAGGTCAAAGTTCTTTGGTGGAATCAGTCCATTGAGGGAGCTACTTGGGAAGCAAAAGTAGACATGCGAACTAAGTATCCTAACCTCTTCTCCACAAACTCAGACTCAGCCTAAGGTAATAGTCTTTCTTGGATTTACTCTATTCCATACTCTGTTACAGCTGTATAATACTCGCATATCAGTCATGCATTCATGAAATAGTTTATTCATGTATCATGTCTCTAGAGTGCAGTCAAGCTTTAGTTATGCATGTCAGTGTAAGTACAGTTCCTCAGTTCCTCTCAGTTTAGTCAGTCTCATTCGAGGATGAATGTTCCCAAGGGGGATATATTGTAAGACCCCACAAAATTCTTGTCATTTTAGTCCTATTTAGCTGCCAAAAGAGGTCCCAAACTTAGAAAATATCAGCAAAGAATTTACACTTAGTTTTATTTTTGGGCTTGATATTTCAATGACTTTATTTTTTATCTTTCCAGCCATGGATTGATGATTTTTGAATTGATTCATGATCAGGGATGTCAATAAGCCATATCGGGTAAGTTTCAGAATTTTCAAACTAGCATAAGGGTGAATTTGGATGTCCAAAATAGTAAGGTCTCACGGCAAGATCTATTCCCCATTTCTGGGAGTCACATTGTAAGGTGCATTCCCTATTTCTGGGAGTTGCTTCGCAATGTCCCATCCCCATTT
>NW_025818872.1:0-1485 GCF_002878395.1 Capsicum annuum
AAAAACAGATTGTGCCAATAGATCCAGAACGTCAATTTTAGGTTGGTAACATGATTGGTTTCAAAAAGTTATAAAATTGAGTTTTGGTGTCAACTTTGTGAAAACAAAGTTTTTTCAAAAATCTGATATCGCATTAAGGCCAGAGCGTCGAATTTAGTTTAGTAGTACAACTCATTTCTATTTTTGAGATTTAGGATGAATCCTGAGGGGTTTGCGGACACTTGAAATTCTCAAGCTGCTGCATCGCTTAAGCGACACCTTGGTCGCTTAGGCGACTTGGCTTGACAACCAAAGTATCGCTTAAGCAGCACTAGGCTCACTTAAGGGATTGTCGCTTAAGTGACGGCCTAGTCGCTTACGCGACAAGGCGGGCATCACCGAAGCGATGCCTGGTCGGTTAAGTGACCATGCCTGGGTGGGTTTAATCCCCTATTTTCTCAAATTTTCACCATTTTCAAGACTTAAAGCTTGAGGTTTTGAGTTTTTGGATAATTTCTTTCATTTTTAAGCTTGAGTAAGCTCCAAATTCCTATTTCAATTACTTTTCTTTGATTCTTATCATTTTAATCTTGTTGAAACATGATCCAAAAGTAACATTAGGGATTTTGGCCCTGAATGCCAAAAATTGGGAACTATCTGATTTAATTCCCAATTTCTACTCGTTTTCACTTGGATTTTATTCTATGAGTTCCTTTAATCATGAAAAATATATTTTTAGACTAAAATTTTAATTTTACCCTTTTTTTTTGAAAATCTATTTCAGGGTCCCGTTTTGACCTTAACCCAAAAATGGGCAATATAGGTATTATTGACTTTATTTTGATGCGTAGATTCTATATTTGCATATTTTAGCTGATTTTGGGTCCTTGCATGAGGTGAAAGTTCAATGCTAAAGGCTTACTTTGTACTGGTTTGTGCATTGATTTAGATTATTGTCATTACCCAAACTAAGGCCTAGTCGTGACAGGTGACTCAAGCATACTGTGAGCCGGAGACCACACCCTTAGCCTAACATCCAAAACACAATAAAATAATACAACAGAAATCCAACCAAACATGATGATAAAAAGAATAGATAAACCAAATGAGAGTTCTAAGAATCAAAACAAACATCCAACCCACACTTGTCCACAAAAACCTCTAAAACTAGAATATCAAACTAATTCGGGGCATGCCCCCGACTATGACTAAAATATCCAAAAATAAATACTAAGATAATAAAGAAACTAGCGAAATGACAGCGCCTTTTGAAAGAATGGAGGCTCATCACTTTAAAGCAGATCCATAGGAATACCGAATCACCTAACGCTACACAGGAGAAACAAAAAACCCTTTGGACCATCATGAAACGATATAGCATTCAGAGACTTTCAGTGGGGTAAGCACATGAGTGTAACTTAGGGATAAAGGATAAAATAATTCCAATATTAGACCAGTCAAAAACCATATGCACAACATTTATTTTTATATATATATATATATATA
>NW_025818873.1:0-1222 GCF_002878395.1 Capsicum annuum
TTTCCCCAATAGAAAGAATAGAAACAATCATAATTCTTGTTGCATTTGCTGCATCTATGGGATTCAAACTATTTTAGATGGATGTCAAAAGTGTCTTCCTAAATGAAAATTTGAAAGATGAAGTATATGTAAAATAGCCCCTAAGCTTTGAAAATGTAGATTTTTCCCATCATGTACTTAAATTGGACAAAGATTTTATGGGTTAAAGTAAGAACCAAAGGATTGGTATAAGAATGTAAGACCCCAAAGGATCGTGGAAACTTAAGTTAAAAAGCGTGAAAGCGTTAGCGTAAATTATAAATAGAAGATAATAGAAAACACAATTTAAAACAGATAAAACTTACAGATTTATTTATGAAAAAATTACAAGAGATTACAGGAGATTGGGCAAGGAGAATTTCTAAAGTGGGGAAATTTCTGAATGCCTTCTCAGAAGAATATCTAAGTCCTTTTATAGACTTCAGGAATTAAAGGGGATGTATGGGGATACATCTTATGAATACATCTGGACGGCTGAGATCTTGCCGACAGTTGTAGAGCTTATCTTTAAAGAAAAGCAAAAGAGATCTCTTCTTTTCAAAAGGCTGCAGAGATTCCTTTTCTAGTGGGTTCTGCTTTTGATAAAGCAAAAGTAGTTGTCTTTTCTAGGAGACAGGATGGGATCCCTTGATTCCAATCAAGAATAGTGACGTTCCTATCTTAGAGATAATTCCGGTTCTTTGAACCTCTATCTCTTAAGAAAGGTTGGTTTCCTATTCATCATAGGGATTGAGGTAGGCCATAGCTATTCCTTTTGGATTAAGCATATCGCCATTATCTTTACTGCTTCCTGTAGATGAAGCTTCTGCAATTAGCTGGAGTAACTCTTCAGCATTTGTAGAGGTATCTTAACTGTCTAAATCAGCTAGAGCCCTTTTTAGTTTTTCCTTAAGTGCCTTCTTGTTCATGGAAGAACTTGAGGCGGCTGCTGCGGTTTTACCCTTGTCAGGAGTTGCTTTAGTTGCTGGAGTCTTGGGAGTCCAGCCTTTAATTTTGATTTCTTTAGAGAAATATTGAATCCTGTGCTGTTCTACTTTTGAGAAGTTCCAGGAGATATTATAAGATATTCGTTTTTTAATAAAAAATTTGCACATCTGAATGTGCTCTGGTAGGGTGGAGCATCCTTCTTTGACCAGAAAGTCTGGAAGTCGATTGAGGAATTGCTGAGGAAGAACTTCCTTGG
>NW_025818874.1:0-1357 GCF_002878395.1 Capsicum annuum
CGAGGTCATTCGAAAAGACCAACCCTTCAAGTGGGGTGAAGAGCAAGATAAGACTTTTGAAACCTTGAAAGCTATGCTCATTGCCGCGCCTTTATTACAATTGCCCAACTTTGATAAGACATTCGATGTTGAGTGTGATGCTAGTAAAGTGGGCATAGGGGCTATTTTGATGCAAGATTTAAAACCCATTGCTTATTTTAGTGAAAAGCTCAAAGGAGAAACTCTAATCTAATCCATGTACGATCTAGATTTGTATGGCTTGATTCAAGCTTTGGCCACTTGGCAGCACTATTTGTGGCCCAAGGAGTTCATGATCAGAATGGACCATGAATCCTTGAAGCATCTTCGGGCACAAGACAAGCTTAACAAGCGGCATGCAAAATGGATTAGGTTTCTTGAAACCTTCCCTTATGTTATTCAGTACAAAAAGGGTAAGGACAACATAGTAGCCGATGCTTTGTCTAGAAAACATGTTTTTGTGTCAACGTTATCTTCAAAATTAATGGGTTTTGAGAGTTTGAAAGAATTGTATCTCGAGGACCCTCACTTTGCTCCTGTCTTTAGGGAATACGAAGAAATGGGTAGGGACAAGTGGGATTCATCTAGGGGTTCAAATCCCTATGCCAAGTTTGATGGATACTTATTTAAAGATAGACGATTGTGTGTACCCTCCAGTTCTTGGAGAGAGTTATTTGTGCGTGAAGCACACAATGGTGGTCTAATGGGTCACTTTGGGATCGAAAAGGCCCTTGGAATATTGGAGGAGCAATGATATTGGCCAAAAATGCACAAGGATGTGGCCAAGATTTGTGGCCAATGCATAGATTGCAAAGGAGCCAAATCGCAGCTCCTACCTCATGGGTTGTACACCCTGCTGCCCACTTCTTTATGCCCTTGGCATGACATATCTATGGATTTCGTGTTAGGCTGCTAAGGACTAGACGAGGTCAGGACAGTATCTTTGTTGTGGTCGGTCGATTTTCTAAGATGGCATACTTTATTCCATGCTTTAAATGTGATGATGCACCTAGTGTGGCCTCTTTGTTTGTTGATAATGTTTTCAAGTTGCATGGTGTTCCGAGGACCATTGTGAGTGATAGGGACTCTAAGTTCCTATGTCACTTTTGGAAATCCATGTGGGGTAGGCTTGGAACCAAGTTGTTATTCTCTACATCTTGCCACCCACAAACTGATGGTCAAACAAAAGTAGTAAATAGGACTTTGGGTACTATGCTATGTTCTATGGTAAAAGGAAAATTGACTTCTTGGGAGGAACACCTACCATTGATTGAGTTTGCATATAATTGTGTCATACACTCAAGTACGGGAATGACTCCCTTTGAGTGCATATATGGCC